>NC_091618.1:114957500-115140000 GCF_027580195.1 Bos mutus
TGTATTTGACATGTGGTTTTAAATCTATATATTTCTCATTTTGTAACTGTTTTCCTACCAAACATGTCATTCATCTGATATATGAACATCCTGATCCAGTTCCTGATATCAATAAACAAGGCAGGCAGTGTCACAGTGAAAACTGGGCCTGGCCACGTTAGCACAGGTGCAAACGAGGGGAATTGGACAGGTGAAGTCAATGCCAGTGAGTACCCCAACTCAGCGCTGGTGAAAACTGTAGACAGCTTTGGGACAAAGGCCAGGAGCTGGATGAAGCATGTAAGAACAAGAAACACAAGAGGGACCAGGCAGTTACCCAGGACTGGTCTTCTGTCGCTTGGCTCATGAAGAACAGGAGACAAGAGTGAGCGGTGACATGGAGAGCAGAAGAACCCTGCTGGTATCCAGCAGGAAGGTATAGTGTCCCACCTGTGCTGAGGACAGATATTTTAGGGACATAGTCCATCATGCTGTTTAAGGAAAACGAGAGTGTACATCCATATTGCTTTCTCCCTGCACTCAACCACTCCTTTTATCATCTACTGTTCCTAAGGCAAGAAGCATGAGTCATTCCACCTAAATTAGGTAGCCAGCCTGTACGCATTATTTAATAAATGAAGTTATCCTATCCATTGCACATTTTAAAGTTAGCAAATTCTGCTCCTGATCGTCTTTGTGCAATGTACAGAAATGACCTCTATTTACCCTACTTTAGGAAAACCCACTGGAGGTCCAGGAAGAAAAGCGCAAATTGCAGTGGATCCAAATCAAAGTCTGACTGGTTCACAACAGTACCATAAATGATGCTCAAACTGGATAATCACATCACACTCCATCCTGCAAATGTCATTTTTAAAAGAAAAATGAATATTCATTTATGATAAAGGTATAAAGATATCAGTCAGTGTATTATCCAAGATCCTCCTCCTGAGACATCTTTCCAGTGTTAGCACAAGGAATAGCTGTGTGGAGAAACCGGTTTTGTTTTTTCCTATAGATATCATGAATTACATAGCTTATCAGATTTTTTTTTCTCTTCTCCCCAGCTGCAAGAAAGATCAGAGTCAAATTGGAAACACTATTTAAATATTGCCTCTAGCAAGTATTTAGGTATTTGTAATAAGCACATCATTCCTCACTCCATTTTATTTCCCAACTGTTTCTCTTTCTCACTAACTTTTAAAAAGTTACCTCTACTCTGTATAAAAAGTTATGGGATCAGACATCATTTATGACCATCTCAGTTCTGGAAATACAAAATTTGGGGTTATTGGAATGTGGGTATATGCTATAGCTAACAATATGGGGATGACTGAGTTCACCAGTAAAAAGCATAAAAAAGCAAGAGGAGGACCAAAAGCAATGTCGGCCACTAATGGTGGGGTGAGTGGAAGAAGGACAACCAATGAAGAAGACTGAAAAAGGAGCCAGAACTAGCAATGATGCTGAGCAAGTGACCTTGCTGGTGGACCAGTTGGAGTGCCCAGTGTCAACAGTGCTAGAGCAGTAGGGCAGCAGAGAAAGGACATTGAGCGGGGCATTAACTGAACACCTGTGACTTTTGCAAGGGTACTTGCAGTAAATTCTCAAGGTGGAAGCCAGACTCTGGAGTTTAAATGGAGGGGGAGGCATCAGGAATAAAATTTTCTTTTTCAGATACTTGGCTGGGAAGAGGAGGGAATGAGGTAAGTGTCAGAGAGGCAGGATGCAGGAAAGATTCTTTGGGTATGTCAAAAGCCTGAGTTTCTGGGCTGAATGGAGGGGACAGGAGAGTGAAGGGGGAAACTGGGAAGAGAAAAACAGATGATACAGTCTTGAGACAGAGGCTGAGACAGTCTTGAGACAGAGGAGATGTAATCAGAGGAAAGGATCATCTCTAGAAATCCATCAGGTCACCAGGGAAAAAAGACCAGTCTAGCAAGTTATTTGACACAGCATGCGTGCATTTTTAAAATGTTTCAGCCTGTTCTGTTGCACTTTTGAAGACAGAGCCATGGTGACCTATTTAGAAGCCAGCCAATAGAAATAGTGGCTTAAAGTATTGTGTTTTGTTTTTTTAAGTTAATCATCCTGGAAAATTTCAGCAGTGCCTAGGAAAAATCTTCCCCTACCTTTTTTTTTTGTTTGTTCTTTTTTCCTGTTTTTATGTAACCATTAAAGTATTAAAAACACATTCTTTTTAAATACTAATGAATACCTAGATAAAATATTCCATGAATGAATACTTACTGTTTGTGGGGTGGAAAAATAAAGGTTTGCCAACAATGAACACTGGGGCTCCCAGATGTGCACTTCCAGATCTCATGCCTTCAGATCCTCTCCACATAGGTATTATGTCCTCTGTGTTCATGGACAGGGGACTCAAGCTGAAACTAGAAACAATTCCAAGTTGTGCCCACATCCATCTCATATGGCACCTCCTGCTGGAAAAAAAATGACCACCTGAATCATAAAAAGTGTACAGGGAAACAAGCACTTTTATGCAACTTGATATTGTGAATACTTTTGTCTATGATTATTCACAATGAAGGGCCTTCCTTGATGGCTCAAGCAGTGAAGAATCTGCCTGCAATGCAGGACGTTCAGGTTTGATCCCTGGGTCAGGAAGATCCTCTGGAGGAGGAAATAGCAGCCCACTGCAGTATTCTTGCCCAGAAAATCCCATGGACAGTGGAGCATGGTAGGCTATGGTCCACGGGGTTGCAGAGTCAGACATGACTGAAGCAACTGAATGCACACACATACACACACACACACACACACACTCACAATGAAGGTACCTAGAACATCAGCTGTCCTCAGTTCCAAAATAGGCAACTGGTCTTTATCCATTAAAGCTTCACCGCTTTTTAATCTTATCACTGACACCTACTAGGAAATAGCATGAATTCCACATATTTCTTTCTGTTTTCAATTTTCTTTTGGCTTCTTAAGATCATTTGGATTCTCTATCCTTAACAATTTAAGTTAAAATCTAATAGAATCATGAAATCAGAATTTCCAGTTCATCTTATAATAAAATTAATAGTTTAATAGGCTCAATTTTGCCAATAATGCAAACAAATGTTTTAAAATTAAGTATAAGAATTCAGGAACAGGCGGCTCTCGTGGAGGCAGCTAGCGCGAGGCTGTGGAGCGCTGAGCCGCGCGTCGTGCCCTGCGCTGCCCAGACTAGCGAACAATACAGTCAAGATGGCTAAAGGTGATCCCAAGAAACCAAAGGGCAAGATGTCTGCTTATTCCTTCTTTGTGCAGACGTGCAGAGAGGAACATAAGAAGAAAAACCCAGAGGTCCCTGTCAATTTTGCTGAATTTTCCAAGAAATGCTCTGAGAGGTGGAAGACCATGTCCGGGAAAGAGAAGTCGAAGTTCGATGAAATGGCAAAGGCGGATAAAGTGCGCTATGATCGGGAAATGAAGGATTATGGACCAGCTAAGGGAGGCAAGAAGAAGGACCCTAATGCCCCCAAGAGACCACCGTCTGGATTTTTCCTATTCTGCTCGGAATTCCGCCCGAAGATCAAGTCTGCTAACCCTGGTATCTCTATTGGAGATGTGGCAAAGAAGCTGGGCGAGATGTGGAATAACTGAAGTGATAGTGAGAAGCAGCCATATATCAACAAGGCTGCGAAGCTGAAGGAGAAGTATGAGAAGGATGTCGCAGACTATAAGTCTAAAGGGAAGTTTGATGGCGCCAAGGGTGCTGCTAAAGTTGCCCGGAAAAAGGTGGAAGAGGAAGACGAAGAGGATGAGGAGGAGGAGGAGGAAGAGGATGAATAAAAAAAAAAAAACTGTTGATCTGTCTCCTTGTGAATACCTTAGAGTAGGGAGCGCCTTGATTGACACACCTCTCACCCAAGATGTGTCTGTTGCCCTTATTAGGTTTAATTACCCAATTGGATCATGATCATATCTTAGTCTCTGAAAGTGCTCTAGCAATTGTCAGTGGTTTACGTTAAGTGGCCATGGGTGTCTGGAGCACCTGGAAACTGTATCAAAGTTGTACACATTTCCAAACATTTTTAAAATAAAAAGGCTCTCGTGTTCTCCTCACTCTGTGCACTTTGCTGTTGGTGTGACAAGGCATTTAAAGACGTTTCTGGCTTTTTTTTTTTTTAATTTGTAAGGTGGTGTGTTAATTCTATGGTCATTGGCTAGAAATCCCGAGTTTTCAACTGTACATATCTATAGTTTGTAAAAAGAACAAAGCAACCAAGACACACTCTTGATGCTCCTTGCTTGGTGTGGAGGCTGTGGGGGCAATGCCTTCCAGAGGGGCTGTAGCTCAGGGCGTGCACTGTGGGGCTGGACCTGTGGACACTGCAGTGGGCATCCATTTAGCTTCAGGTTGTCTTGTTTTTGTATATAGCGACATAGCATCCCACTGCCATTCTTAGCTGTGGAGGGAGGGGGGGGAGGTCAGCAGGCATGAGAAGTGTTTTGGATCCTTTTTAGTTGAAGTGCGGTAGTTTTAAACTTTTGTTTTTTTTTAAAACAAACTGTAGAACTGTTCATTGTCAGCAAAGCCAAGAGCCACTACACCAGTGAAAGTTCAAGAATCTTCTGTACTAAATACGATCTGCAATGTTCTGTTATTTTTTTTGTATGTTTAGAATGTTGAAATGTTTTTGAAGTTAAATAAACAGTATTACATTAAAAAAAAAAGAATTCAGGAAATAAAAGGACTCTTTCCTGGTTACTAGACACAGAGCTATATTTAAAAATATATTAAACTGATATTTTTAAAGTCAGAACTGATTACATATGGTCTACACATAAGCAAAAAGTTACATTTGTTTGACTAAATAATTTTCTTAGGCAACTATAAGAATAAAACTTCCAAGGCTTCTTTGTTTTCAGGCAAACCAACATGTTGGATACACAAAAGTGCTAAGTGACTGGGGAGGAAGGTGTATTAAGAGATTGCAGAGACCTGGCCTGTTCAGAGAATGCCTGATTCTAAATACAGCATTTGAACTGCAATTTGAAGGGTTGATAGGATTTCAACAAAACAAGAATTGAAGGAAGAAATGCCAAGTAGAATGGCAGAGGCAATGCCAATGAGAGAAAATTGAAATGTGCATGTTTTTAGTCATCCTACCAAAAACTTGTCTTCTGTCATCTGCTAACCTCTAAAATATGTAAATGAAACAAACACAGTACATACTCTCAAAGATCCCCCCGGGACATAGGAAGAGCAGCATCAGCAACCCCACAGCCCACAGCAGTGTGTCTGTGTTTTCTGCCTTTAGTATGTTTTGAGCAACCAGAAGAAAGAAGCTGAAGCTCTGGCTTTGTTAGAGACTGGCACATTAGGAGAGCAGGGAAAAGGCCATCCCAGCAGAAAGAACAGCATATCCAGACACACAGACGTTTTTTCCTGTAGTTTCTCTTTCTAATTATGTAACTGTGAGGAGAAGAGTAACAACATCTAACTCCTTACATTTGTCAGGTACAGGTATTAAAACCTCATTGAATTTTTAGATATGCCTCTGATGAAGGTCCTAACTCCATTTAACAGATGAGGAAATTGAGATACAGGGGATAAGTAACTTGCCCATGGGCACAGAGCCAGAAGGGAGGATTTCAACTCAGGATGTCTGGCTCCAGAGCCCACATACTTAACTGCAGTGTCGCCACAGATAACCCATGTGGTGAGGTCAAGGAAATGTGGGAGATTTGCTCTAACCAATTCTACAGTTTGAACAGCTGTATTTTCAAGCCCTAAAAGTTATCTGGAAAGCAGCCATCCTTGAACATGCATTGAGCCCTTAAGACATTCTACTCAACATACTACCACCTCTGTCCTTAGGGCTCTTCTATTTCTGGTTGGAAAATGTGATGGACTGCTATCATATTTTCTTCCCTTGTCTAGAGAGCTTCTCTCCCCACCGCTACCTAGTGGGGACTGCCATGTTCTTGGATGAGACGTTTGGTCTCCACTGATGCAACATTCAGAAAACTAAGATCATGGCCTCTGGTCCCATCACTACATGGGAAATAGATGGGGAAACAGTGTCAGACTTTATTTTTGGGGGGCTCCAAAATCACTGCAGATAGTGATTGCAGCCATGAAATTAAAAGACACTTACTCCTTGGAAGGAAAGTTATGATCAACCTAGACAGCATATTGAAAAGCAGAGATATTACTTTGCCAACAAAGTTCCATCTAGTCAAGGCTATGGTTTTTCACAGAGTTGGACTGTGAAGAAAGCTGAGTGCCGAAGAATTGATGCTTTTGAACTGTGATGTTGGAGAAGACTCTTGAGAGTCCCTTGGACTGCAAGGAGATCCAACCAGTCCATCCTAAAGGAGATCAGTCCTGGTGTTCATTGGAAGGACTGATGCTGAAGCTGAAACTCCAATACTTTTGCCACCTCATGCGAAGAGTTGACTCATTGGAAAAGACCCTGATATTGGGAGGGACTGGGGGCAGGAGAAGAAGGGGATGACAGAGGATGAGATGGTTGGATGGCATCACCGACTCAAAGGACATGAATTTGAGTGAACTCCAGGAGTTGGTGATGGACAGGGAGGCCTGGTGTGCTGTGATTCATGGGGTCACAAAGAGTCGGATACGACTGAGCGACCGAACTGAACTGAACTGAACTGATGGATCTAGAGGTGTGCCTATCTGTGGTCTTGACTGAACTAAAACTGAGAAGTGACAGTTGATAAATCTAATGGCAGGAGCTATGAGATACAAGACTTGGCATCAGCCATGTGTTCTCAGCCACATGGAAGACATTGCTCAACAGCAGTGGAGGGTGAAACCAACAGTCAGAAAGAAACACGTTTGAGAGTTGGAGAGAGCAGGAGCTCTGAGGGCATTTGAATGTCTAGATGCTGTTGTCCCTAAGGTCTAGCCACAAAGCTCCCCAACTGAATTTAAGTCATGTAAGATAAACCTATAACCTTCCAAAACATTCCCCTCTTTCTCAAACCAGCTGGAGTTCTACCACTTGCAATCAAAAACTTACTAACACAAGCATAAAGAATTAGTTTACATAAAAATACTCAGAAACCCTTTATAAACAACTGGCAAACAAGGGCTGCTGTCACTATGTAAAATATCATTGACATATACACAATAGGAGGAAATGTGTGAGTGGGGACCCTTTTCTAAAGGTAGTGATTGGCAACAGATAATTTAGTTCATGTTGGCAAGTGGTTCAACTTCAAATACTCTTATTGAGACCATCCCTCTCTGATGCCAGAAATTTTAGGGCTAAGTGATCCTATGTGCTTTAAACCATGGCAGCTTTCTGAGCACTCAAAGAATCTGGAGGAAATGCATTTCTAACTCAAATGGTACACAAGTTATGACTCCACAGTAAAGCAACTGATTTTTAAATAAATATACCAGAGTATAAAGCCCAAATGTGTGCTTTTTCATTTAAAGCCATCAACCTAGGACCACACACTTAGTCTGCGAGGCTGTCTCAACGCAGCATTGGAACTCCATTAGGGAGATGGCCTTCACAGCTTACCACCTATCCTCTAAATACTCCTAATGGTACCAAACATTAATCACTGGAGGTAGATCTGGAGTTTCGGAATGATCAAAATGTCTGGAGCCAAGATTGTTGATTAAGGTGAGTGACCCAGCTTAAAAAACTACTTGGCACCAGAAATAATATTTGAATATAAATATGGAGATAGATTTCTTCTTTAATTATTGACAAACCACTTCTGACAAGTGATCTTCCTCAGTTACGTACTGTTATAATTTTATAATACAGTTTAACTGCAAAGTAAAATTTTTTAATCTTTTAAATTTATAAGGAGAAGAACATCTCCTCCCCCTAAGTCCAAGATCTGATAACAAGGGTTGTGTCCCCAGAAGTGTTTGGATGTATTATGTTAACTTGTTTAAAAAGCAAAAAATATTACTTTAGACTTTTACAGAATCTTCCATTCCAGCCTCAACTGTACTGAATTATCTAGATTAACATCAGGCCCAAGGGGGACATTTATGACTTTGAGGGATGAGAAAGGACAATTCTTCACTCTAAATTATTCCCTCTAAATGTGATAATCTTCTCTTTGAGAAGCATAGCAGTTAAATTTTTTTTTTCATTTTTTGCCTTTTTAAAAAGTTTCCTTCCTCTGTAAGTTATTCTTTCTGCCTACCCTATGAGGTCACTGAGTCTACTGAGGACTCCCCTAACAGTCTAGGAGACAAGGATGTTGGAAGCTTCTCTTTATCTTTTCAGAAATGTTACTACTATAGAGCACTTTCGAAACTTTTTCTACATGTTCTCTGCTTAGTCGTAGATCACAAGGGTTACAAACCAATCCCTTCTGGTCCCAGAAAATAAATACATTTGATTTGGAAATTCTTACACCAGCGAGATTGTGCAAATATTATTTGTACCAGTTACTTCTTAAATAAATAAATAAAACCCCAGAAAATCTTTTTAAAACATCATTTCAAACAATACAAATGGAAATGTGACACGCATGGCATGGCTGTCTGTTTTACTTGCACTGTTTTACTGTTTCATATTCTGAGCAAACAGAGAGGCTATTTTCCCCCAAGGGTTCAGGAGGGCATACGATTTCATTTCTTCAGAAAATTGTTTCTCAAGATTTCAATCTTCTTCGCTGGAGATGACAAAACATAATATCAGAAACACTTATGCTTTTTATCTACTATATTTTCAAAGCATAAATAAAAGCTCAGTATACATTTAAGACAGGTGGATTCAAACTTTGGGATAAATCACTTACATATCCAAATAGTTTTATCATGTAAGAACATTTTAATTTTAAAATGTTTAACAGAAGATCAACAGAAAGACGGGCCCTTTAAAAATATTTCACACTGTCACTCATTTTACTCGGACACCATTCAATTTTCTAAATCTTGGGGTTAATGAGACAAGTAATAAAAAAATTAGATTTTTAGAAAACGGGATTCAAATGGGCAGCATTCAACCAGAGCTTCTTTCTTTTTCTTTTTCTAATAGTGGTGAGTACTATTTTGGTTTTCAACCTCATTACACTTCTATTCCTAGAGCATGGTATAAAAACTTTAAACCTCAAATGTTTTAAGAGTAAAACAAATCATGCATCTATGAAAAGATGAGCATAATGGCTTTTTTCATAGTATGCCTAATCCACTTTGCAACTGGTCTCATAGCATTAGCTGAAGAACTCTCATTAGCATTAATATTCCCTCAAGTTCTACTGTCTCATCATTTAAGCAATAATTTGAGGATCAATTCAATTTCATGGGAATTTCATTATTCCAGGCCAGCTTGGTGGCTTTGCAACACAGAGAATTTTAGTTGTTGGGACACTGAAATTTTCATGGTCCTTTGTGGAATAATTGAACATATACCTGCCCAGCACACACAAATCATTAAATTAATGTCATGGATGAAACCAGTTATTGAATAAAGGAATAGCTTCTGAAGTATGGATGCCCATCACTCCCCACTTTTCTTGGCTCCTAGCTTGTTTGCAGACACTATAGCGAATAGGTTATCCAGGAAAATACCAGGGTGGGTCCCTGAAGAGATTTAAGGAGATGTTTTAGGAATACTTGAGGCCCTATTTCATCTGGTTGCTGTCTTGGGTTAAGGAATTGCCTTTTAGAAGGTCTCTAAGATACCAATTTCTGATCTGGGAGACTTAACAGAAACTCCTTAGCAGAATGCCCTACATGTCATATGCTATGCTATGCTAAGTCACTTCAGTCGTGTCCGTCTCTGTGCGACCCCATAGACGGCAGCCCACCAGGCTCCCCCGTCCCTGGGATTCTCCAGGCAAGAACACTGGAGTGAGTTGCCATTTCCTTCTCCAATGCATGAAAGTGAAAAGTGAAAGTGAAGTCGCTCAGTCGTGTCTGACTCTTAGTGACCCCATGGATTGCAGCCCAACAGGCTCCTCCGTCCATGGGATTTTCCAAGCAAGAGCACTGGAGTGGGGTGCCATTAGGTGTTCAATATATGCTTATTGAACTGAAATAGCATCCATGAGATCATGTCCATGTGACCTGCCCAGTTAGTAATGAGTGAACACATCACAGGACAGAGCAAGAGGCCTGAGTGCAGGGGAGGGCTGGGGGCGGGGAGATGGAAATAAAAATCCCACTTGGAAAACACAGAATTATTTTGTAACTGAAAAGGGTTTAGAAAAGAGCTTCATTGCGTGTTAAGCAAACTATATTCTTGACACCAAAAAACATTTTTACTGGTTGCAGGAAAGTTCAGAGAAGTCACCTGTAAGTGTCAGTTCAGTTCAGTTCAGTCCCTCAGTTGTGTCCGACTCTTTGAGAGATGAGTGCAATTGTGCAGTAGTTTGAGCATTCTTTGGCATTGCCTTTCTTTGGGATTGAAATGAAAAATGACCTTTTCCAGGCCTGTGGCCACTGCTGAGTTTTCCAAATTTGCTGGCATATTGAGTGTAGCACTTTCACAGCACTCATCTCACATGCTAGCAAAGTAATGCTCAAAATTCTCCAAGCCAGGCTTCAACAGTACGTGAACTATGAACTTCCAGAATCTAAGCTAGATTTAGCACAGGCAGAGGAACCAGAGATCAAATTGCCAACATCCGCTGGATCATCAAAAAAGCAAGAGAGTTCCAGAAAAACATCTATTTCTGTTTTGACTATGCCAAAGCCTTTGTGCGGATCACAACATACTGTGGAAAATTCTTAAAGAGATGTGAATACCAGACCACCTTACCTGCCTCCTGAGAAATCTGTATGCAGGTCAGGAACCAACAGTTAGAACTGGACATGGAACAACAGACTGGTTCCAAATAGGGAAAGGAGTACGTCAAGGCTGTATATTGTCACCCTGCTTATTTAACTTATATGCAGAGTATATCATGAGAAACGCTGGGCTGGATGAAGCACAAGCTGGAATCAAGATTGCCAGGAGAAATAGCAATAACCTCAGATATGCAGATGACACCACCCTTACGGCAGAAAACAAAGAAGAACTAAAGAGCCTCTTGATGAAAGTGAAAGAGGATAGTGAAAAAGTTAGCTTAAAACTCGACATTCAGAAAACTAAGAGCATGGCATTTAGTCCCATCACTTTATGGCAAATAGATGGGGAAACACTGGAAACAGTGGCAGACTTTATTTTGGGGGCTCCAAAGTCACTGCAGATGGTGACTGCAACCCTGAAATTAAAAGATGCTTGCTCCTTGGAAGAAAAGTTATGAACAACCTAGACAGCATATTAAAAAGCAGAGACATTTCTTTGCCAACAAAGGTCCGTCTAGTCAAAGCTCTGGTTTTTCCAGTAGTCATGTATGGATGTGAGAGTTGGACTGTGAAGAAACCTGAGCGCTAAAGAATTGCTGCTTTTGAACTGTGGTGTTGGAGAAGACTCTTGAGAGTCCCTTGGACTGCAAGGAGATACATCCAGTCCATCCTAAAGGAAATCAGTCCTGAATATTTATTGGAAGTACTGATGCTGAAGCTGGAACTCTAATACTGTGGCCACCTCATGAGAAGAGTTAACTCATTGGAAAAGACCTTGATGCTGGGAAAGATTGGGGGCAGGAGGAGAAGGGGACGATAGAGGATGAGATGGTTGGATGGCATCACTGACTCAGTGGACATGAGTTTGAGTAAACTCCAGGAGTTGGTGATGAAGGTAGGCCTGCCATGCTGCAGTCCATGGGGTTGCAAAGAGTCGCACATGACTGAGCAGCTGAACTGATTCATTGGAAGTAGGAGAGGCCAGAGGAATAAGAACATTGCACCAAGAGTGATAATTGTGAGGCTTCCGAACTTTGACACTTGTGAACCCACAAAACTTCAGCAAGATTCATGTTGATGTTTGGCAGAAACCAACACAATTCTGTAAAGCAATTAGCCTTCAATTTAAAAATAAATATAATAAAAAAAAAAAAAAAAAGCTTCAGCAAGTCTCCTGGCTGATCTTGGAACTTCTTCCTGTTGTGTTCTTTATAGATGATCCTGCTCCAACCTTAGTGTAGCTTCCTAGGACAAGTTCTGAACATGATTAGTTATGACATCCATGCAACATGCACTAAGAGAATGAAATACAGGCTCTTCTGCTATAAGAGTGGAGAAAGAAATGGCACCCCACTCTAGTACTGTTGCCTGGAAATTCCCATGGACGGAGGAGCCTGGTAGGCTGCAGTCCATGGGGTCGCTAAGAGTTGGACATGACTGAACGACTTCACTTTCACTTTTTCACTTTCATGCATTGGAGAAGGAAATGGCAACCCACTCCAGTGTTCTTGCCTGGAGAATCCCAGGGATGGGGGAGCCTGGTGGGCTGCCGTCTATGGGGTCCCACAGAGTTGGACATGACTGAAGCGACTTAGCAGCAGCAGCAACTGCTATAAGAGATATATGTGTTTCAAAAGATACTTTCATTCTGCAAAGTCACAGGATTTATAGAGAAAATAGTAGTAGCAAACCACTCCAAATTTAAGCAACTTTGTAATAAAAATACCAACACAAAGAATAAACCTAATAAAAATATTTTCAGTTTTTTTAAAGCTCAAGTTAACTTCCTAAAAGACCACTGTAAACACAGGAATTTTTACCTCTTTTAAAAAAAAGATATATATTTTTTACCACAATAAAAGAGAGAGAGAAACTAGACAGCTTGCTAGAAGGGATCAAATAGAAGACAGAGGCTGCTTATTTGAGGAGACAAGAGCAAAATATGCAAGGATCAGAGAGAACCACACACTCAGCACTTCTAAGACAAAGCACATAGCCAAGCTGTTCACAGGTTGGTCTTCTTTTCAACATAGTTTGGCCGTAGGTCCTATTTCTATGGGGCTTTCTGGTGGCTCAGATGGTAAAGAATCTGCCTGCAGTGCAAGAGACCACTGTTAGATCCTTGGTTTGAGAAGATCCCCTGGAGAAAGGAATGGCTCCCCACTCCAGTATACTTGCCTTGGAGATTTCCATGGAGAGAGGAGCCTGGCAGGCTACAGTCCACGGGGTCACAAAGAGTCAGACACAGTTGAGCAACTAACACTTTTACTTTCTATATTCTATGTTCTTCTAACTTGCTGCATTCAGCTGCTATTGTTTAGTGATGCAAAATATTAGTAATCTGAGGGAAATCATGTATGACCAACATAACTTCTGAGTTATACTGGCCTCATTGTCCTAAATACCAGTTGCATAAAAGCTAATTTCTATTTTAGAACCACTACAGATTCCCCTGGAAAAACTGTAGGTAAACTACAATAGGGCTTCCCTGGTGGCTCAGTGGTAAAGAATCCACCTGCCAATGTAGGAGATACGGGTTCAATCCCTGGGTCAGAAAGACCCCCTGGAGAAGGAAATGGCAACCCACTCCAGTATTCTTGCCTGGGAAATCCCATGGACCACTCCTGGGAAATTTCTCCATGGGAAATCCCACAGAGCCCCGAGGGCTAGTCCATGGTGTAAAAGAGTCAGATATGACTGAGCAACTAAAAACAACAAAACAGATGAAATAGATGTAGATGACAATAAATGTAGATACTGATAGGTAGGAGACCAAAGGGTTTCCCAGGTGGTGCAAGTGGTAAAGAATCCACCTGCCAATGCAGGAGATGCAAGAGACGCAGTTTCAATCCCTGGGTCAGGAAGATGCCCTGGAGTAGGAAACGGCACCCCTCTTCAGTATTCTTGCCTGGAAAATTCCATGGGCAGAGGAACCTGGCAGCTACAGTCCATGGGGCTGCAAAGAGTCAGACACAACTGAGAGATATTCTAGTTCTAGGGTGTTGCTCAGTACCTTATGTGGAAGAGGAATTTTTCATTGAGAAATAATGATCTTGAAATTCCAACATAACAAGGGAGCTTAGTCAAATAAAAAGACAGTTAGTCAAGTCATCCATCAAGGGTACCCATGCTTTGGGAAAACAAGTGTTCAAGGTCTATTAGGGTTTTAGATCCAGGAAGGATCACTTCATTTATAGCCCTTTGAAGAACACTTGTGGAAACCAGCATTTCCACTCTTTGAGATTATTCAGCTAATGCATGCCCAACAGGCTATGCTCTAATCTGTTGCTTTTTCACCAAAAGAATTTATCCAGGCCTTTTTCCTTTAGGCTCTTCTTGATGCTAGGCAGTTCACCGTTTTAATCTGCTTATTCAGCACAAAATATGAAACACAAAATAAAAGCAGTGGTTGACTTTCCATAACTGCTTTCTGTTTTACCTTGTTGGCCCCTTTTTGCCCTATTTGAATAGTACTGTATCTCCTTCACATTTTAGTTTTAATGAGGTTATTTACCTTGCATACCCAATGAGATTATACCTAATAAATTCTCTTCTCTGAGATGTGTCTTAGAGGGCAGCCTATTTAACTATTAAAAGGATTAACCTTTTAACTGAGAGTGGTCTTTAGGCTGGACACAACTTTCACGCTGAGCTTTCAATTACTTAAAGATGTCACCATAGCACACAGAGTTGTTTACATTTACATATACTAGTAGATCAGCCTTTAAAATAGCCACATGCTAACTTGCACAATGCTGGTAAAGAAAGCTCACTTGTTGCTATGTATCACTCTTGCTCATGTGTGTTAATGAAATACATGTGAGCTAATAATGCAAACCAGGAAGTAAATAATATTTTTAATGCCTTAATATTGCTATCAATTATATGTGCTAACAAAATACATGGAGAGACAATCCATGCAGACCCTTCAAATTTCCTTTTAGTCAATACTTGTTTTCTTCCCCACCCAAATTTTTACCGTAAGTAATAATGTTAATTACCTTAATTGTTTTCATATTGCCATTCCAGGTGGGGAACAGAAAAGGCATGCTGCTGCTGCTGCTACTGCTAACTCGATTCAGTCGTGTCCGACTGCACAACCCCATGGACAGCAGCCCACCAGACTCGTGTCCAAAGGATTCTCTAGGCAAGAATAGTGGAGTGGGTTGCCATTTCCTTCTCCAGGAAAAGTCATGAGGTAAAAGCAAATGCCTTAGGTAATCCACCATTTGGACAATAAGTTTGGCTTTACTTCATCAGCTGGGGGATGGGGATGGAGATGAGGAGGGAGGTAGCTGGTGGTTGGGGGTTAGGAAAAATAGAGGAAAAATACTTATTTAGCTTATCTAGATCATTGAGTTTGAGATAATGTTAAAAAGAATTTTTATAAATCCTTTTTCCTCCAAAATCCAGTTGACTTGTGCATTATGGCACATCTCACTCTCAGATCCTCATAAACATTATCACTTAATCTGCTTGATTATATGTTGTACTGACCTAAAAAGCATCTATTTATAGTGATATCCAGGGAGAGCATCTCTCAAGTCAAAACAATTTGGTCTCTATTCTCAGGAAAGGAGTAATTGAAAGGAGAATCTCCCCCTTGGACATAAACCATCTTGTCCATCTCCCCCTGCAAAATTCCCAAAAAAATCTAGTTATTTACTAATGTTCTGGGGCTCGTGGATTATTCCTAGAGAACACAAATATTTATTGATAACTACCAACTACTATCTACAGGGAATATTGGAGGGAACAAAAACATTCAGAAATTTCTGGCAACATGGATTACTTTCTATAGGGGGAAGAATTGCAAAATGAAGATGCCAAATATATAGTACATTAGATGGTGATAATACTCCTATTGAATGTTAATGACAATAGAGAAGTTTTAGACAATTTTAATAGAAGAAAAAAGCAGGAAAGGGAATGGAGGGATATTTTAAAGAAGGTGTTGTCAGGTTAGGCAAGGCAGGTTGGTATTTGTGTAAAGACCTGGGGTTGGAGTGTCCAGCTAAGCAAAAATGTTTAAAACAGAAGGACCATTAAGAAAAAACGGCTCTGAGGCAGGAGTATGGCTGGCATGTTGGAGGAAGACCAAGGAGGACAGCAAAGCCAAAGAGAGATGGGATAATTAGAACAGGAACATCAAGCAGGGGGTGAGGGTAGGTAGTGTAGGACTTTATAAGCCATTGCAATGTCTTGGGCTTTTACTCTAGGTAATATGGGGAACTGTGAACCTAAACTATGGACCTAAATGCCTGTCACAGATGAATGGACAAAGATGATGTGTTATATACACAATGAAATATCATCCACCCATAAATGGGAAGAAATCCTGCCCTTTACAACAACATGAATGGACCCTGAGGGCACTGTTCTAAGTGAAATAAGCCAGAGAAAGCCAAATACTGTTTGACATCACTTATATGCTGCTGATGCTAAGTCGCTTCAGTCATGTCCAACTCTGTGGGACCCCATAGACGGCAGCCCACCAGGCTCCCCCGTCTCTAGGATTCTCCAGGCAAGAATACTGGAGTGGGTTGCCATTTCCTTCCCCAATGCATTAAAGTGAAAAGTCAGAGTGAAGTCACTCAGTCATGTCCGACTGTTAGTGACCTCATGGACTGCAGCCTACCAGGCTCCTCCGTCCATGGGATTTTCCAGGCAAGAGTACTGGAGTGGGGTGCCATTGCCTTCTCCGATCACTTATATAGACAGTCTTAAAAAGACAAACTCAGAGAAACAGAGTAGAGTGGTTGTTATCAGGGTTTGGGGATGGTGGGAGAAATGGGGAGATAATGGTCAAAGGTTATAAACTTCCAGAGACAGATAAACAATTTGGGGGATCTAATACACAGCATGGTGATTGTAGCTAATGATGCTGCATCATATGCTAGAACATTGCTAAGAGGGTAGATCTTAACTTTCTCACCACAGAAAGAAGTGGTAACCATTTGATAGGATGGAAAAGTAGCTAATAGTATAGTGGTAATCATTTTATAATTTATAATTATTATTTCAAATCAACACATTGTACATCTTAAACTTATACAATGCTATGTGTCAATTATATCTCAATTAAAAAACAAAACAATAACATGCATGCTAAGTCGCTTCGATCACAACCCTATGTACCCCGCTAGGCTCCTCTGTCCATGGGATTCTCCAGGCAAGAATATTGGAGTGGGTTGCCATCCCCGCCTCCATGGGATCTTGCCAACCCAGGGATCAAACTCCTGCATTGGCAGGCAGGTTCTTCACCACTAGTGCCACCTGGAACAAAAGGATGGGAAAATACGGGAAAGTTTTTGAGTAGAGGAGTCATCACACCCTCCTAATAGGCTTACTTTGGCTGCTGCTAGGAATGGATTGTGAGGAGAGTGAATGAGTGCCTGTTACAAGTAACCCAGAGGAGAGATGAGAGGGGCCACAATCTGAGAGAAGTATAGGGCTCATGTCTGAACAGCATGGAGTGAGAATAAAGGCTGCCCACAGAGACTGCCAATATCTGTTACAAATGAATTTATTTTATAAATTCTAATTTACAACATTTATGTATTATGAAATCAATCCATCACTGAGAACACAAATTAGTGGCCTTCAGTGTTAAAAATTGTTAAATACATTGTGTATACATTTTTTAAAGTTACTACAGATCCACATTAAAGACAAGTCAAATGTTTGAGGAATGACAGGACTTGTGGAGTCTAGGGGGTTTGTGGACTATAGCGTGAAAACCAGCACTCCCTAGGCTGCTAGGAGAGATGTCACATCCTGTGAAAGCTGATGGAGGTGGCCTCAGACTACTCTTGGGAAACATCAAGAGAGGCCGAGCCTGTTAAAGTGACTGGAAGCAACAGGACGTCCCACTTCCTCCTAACTCTCCTGGGAGGGCCTGAGTCTTACAGCCCAGAACTACTTCCTTACCTGCCTTCCCAAACATCTGGTGATAATGTCTAACAGCAGTATGTGTTAGTAGAAGTTTGTTCCTATTCTTTGTGAATAGGAACATCACAGTGCATGAATTACACATAAGAATCAGAGTCATGGAAACTACATGCAAAATCCATAAAGGACTGGGGGAAAGCTGATACCCCAAATTCAATAGAAGGACATGCAAAGTCCTGGGGATGCAGGTCAGCAAAGGATGATCACAGAAGAAGGAAGGGAGAGGATGGAAGGGGAAAGGGCCTAGAAAGGTAGCTGACTAGTATGAGGTCCTTCGTGAGGCCAGTACATGTAACCAAAGGTTAAATAGAGAAAGGTAGCTGGTCATCAATGCCCAGACCTCTAGGTAAAATCCAAGGTGTGGGAGCTGTGGACAGCAGCAGTCCATACCCTTCCCTCCTGGCATCATTTGAAGACCTAGAGGCACAAAGAAATTCAAAATCAAGGTTTCTTCATTTCAAAAATATTAAATTTCAGAGCTGATAAGAAGATCATCTATATCAGAGGCACAGTGCCTGCTAAGAAACAATTCCAGTTCAGCAAATACTCATGAAGCACATACTGTTTGCCAAGTACCTTCTAAGTGAGAGTTGAAGGTATGTAAAGAGACAATTAGTCCCTCAGTGATAGTGAGATCCAGGAAGAAATATTCATCCTTTGTATAAATCAAACAAGCATCTGACATGTACTCAGGGAAAGATTTTGATAAGACATCTTTTTTTAATATTTCTCAGTGCTTTCAGTAAAAATCTCAATGGGAAGACAATTTTTTAAATGGCACCAGAATCAAAGAATTTGAATGTTGGTTGTAGAAATTCACATAACACCAAGAATAGAAAGGTAATTTATGTACATGCTTTTGTCATGAATCAACTCAACTCTGTATAGTAGCACAAAAGAGACAGAGCTAACAGTGAAAGCGGAAAGAATGCATACTGCCCCTAACTAAGCAGAGGAGGAGCCAGCAAGCAGTACCATATTCTTTTTTAGCTTCTAAAATAATAGTAACATCTCCAGTACTGTTTCACAAAATGTGGGCAACCCAAGGAGTGTTCATCTTACCAAAAGAACTCTTCAAGATTTCCCTCAGAGTATTACTATGGAACATTTTTACAGGATACTTTAATCGCTTTAATGTATACAAGATAAAGAGAATATTGCTAGTAAAAAGTAAATTTGAACAAATAGGTAAGACTGGAAGTAGTGCAATATAGTGAAACATTTGTGGATCAAGTGAAGTCACTCAGTCGTGTCTGACTCTTTGTGACCGCATGGACTATAGCCTGCCAGGCTCCTCTGTCCACGGAATTTTCCAGACAAGGATACTGGAGTGGGTTGCCATTTCCTTATCCAGGAGACCTTCCTGACCCAGGGATCGAACCCCGGTCTTCCACACTGCAGGCAAACTCTTTAGCCTATGAGCCACCAGGGAAGGTTCATTTATGGATCAACCTAGGTTCAAATCCTGTGTTTCCCACTTATCAGCTGTGTGACCTTTGATGCATTACTGAATTTCCGGGAACCTCAATTTCCTTATCTAAAGAATGAGGATAAATAATTTCTATTTCAAAGAATTCTTCTAAGGATCAAATTACACTGTATATATAAGATGTCTTATAGCAGGTTGGGTATATATTAAACTTTCAGTCAATTACAGTTTCCCTAGTAGAAAACCAGCACATCAGAGGGGCCTCCAGGTACACTGCTGTACATAAATGGACATTTAAAATAACTACCCAAAAAAGTAAATATTTCTACAAAGCTCTAAATATATTATAAATTTACCTAATTCTCTAAATCATGAAGTTCATTCTCATCTCTCTCACAAATTGCCACAAATTCTCAATTTGGGAAGCTTGAGTCAGATTTTGTTATAACTGCTATCATATGACGATTCTAGAGCAATCTGCACTAAGATACATCACTGTATTCTGTGTTTGTGATTATTTCTAAATGTTTATCAGAACCCATCCATAAGAAGCAGTCTCCATAACTTGTTAGATTTCCAAAGAAATATATTAAGGGAAGATTAAAGATTATGGTGTCATATTACATAAAAATAAAGCAACTACTTATTAGAAGACAAAAACCTTTGATTCATTCCTCTTAATTAAAGGAATTAATGAGCTGTGTATGGCTTTGTGCAAATAAAGGGAGGAGGAGAAAGTATGTAGATGTACCAGGGCTTCCAAACCATTCTACATAGGTGGAGAGCACTTTATTCAAGCTGCTGAAAGAAAAAAAATCTAAGTTTCTCAGATTCCTTCCTAATTTCTAACTCCATATTTTTTATAAAACGTTCATTTCTATTCTTTATTCCAAAGTAACAACAGAGGTCTCTATATTTTTACTGCCCAGATAAACTCACTTTTTTCTCTGCCTTTTCTGAAAACGAACTGTTTCCCCAGAATTTGCACATACAAAAATGTTCTGAATTTTGGAATAACAGAACTATTAACTTGAATTAAAAATCTTTCTGTAACACAGTGATTTGTTGGATCTCATTACCCTAGATTTTTAATTTAAAAATTAGACTTTCTAAAAGTAATGCACATTCTTGATATTGTTTGGGAAAGTCTGGGGGAAAGGATGAAAAAACAGAGTAACACATACTATAACCCAATATGATTAGTTAAAATTTGTTATATTTGTATAAACCCCTCCCTCTCATACATCTGTATCTATTTATAGATAGATCTATATTTAGTTTTATTTTCATATACTTGTATATGAGACCAGACTGTATATACACCTGTAACTTTATATCCATGTTTCTCTTAATATCAAATCTTGAGTATTTTCTTTCATTATTAAAAATACTTCAAAAATATTTAAATGCATTATGTAAAAACTTGCCCACTCCTGAACATTTTGACCATCTACTTTTTTTCACTGTCATAATTAACTCTGGGATGAAACTCACTTGAAAATGCAATAGGTTTAGACCTACAAAGCAAATGTACAAACTCAAACTTAAGGTACATTCTGAAGGAGAAATGTAAGCAGAGATGATAGGGAAAGGAGTAAAACCATGCATTCAAGCCTTCGGCCTACTTTTGCTTGAGTGTAAAGGAAAAACTCATTACCACTTGACAGCTGTTCAATGGCCTGTAAAGGTTTAAGGGTTCAAACCTCTTCCCAGTGACCAAATGCCCATGGCTTCAGGTGCTATGGAATGGTCAATAATTGACTCAAGATTTTCATAACAGTTCATGTGAGAAAAGCTACAGGAACAAGTGGAACACCACAGAGAGCCTCTTGCTCACAGTTTGGTTTAAGAATACAACTGCATGGGGACAGGGTGGGGGATGCTTCCCTGGTGGCTCAGTGGTAAAGAATCCACCTGCCAATGCAGGAGACACAGGTTCCTTCCCTTATCCATCCAGGAAGATCCCAAATGCCACAAAGCAACTAAGCTCGTGTGCCACAATTACTGAGACTATGCTCTGGAGCCCAGGAGCCACAACTACTGAAGCCTGTGCGCCCTAGAGCCCATGCTCCACAAGAAGGAAGGCCACTGCAATGAGAAGCCAGTGCACTGCGACTAGAGAGTAGCCCCTGCTCACCGCAATGAGAAAAGGCTGTGAATACCCAGCACAGACAAAAAACAATAAAGAATGCAACTGTGTTTCTATCAATTTATAAAACACATACGTAAGCTAAAAGATCTAAAGAGTGAAAGGGAACCTAAGGAAGAGAAAGCAGTTAATGTGTTACAGTGATAGAATGCAGTGAAATAGCTTTTAAAATTTTGATCATTGCACTTAGATTTCCTGTATTAAAAACCAAGAGAAGGAGACAGACAAGTATTGGTGAAAAGCTAATTTTATGACATCATTTCATGAGCAGGAAGTTCCTGGGTTGAGGGGAGGCAACAAGTAGGTGTTTGGGGTAGGATGGTGAAACTTTACTTATAACATCAAAACCAGTAAGATACCTTGTGATTCCTTACAATACCCCTATCTTATTTTCAAAATGCAATCTCACTAACCTGATGAGTTTTAAGCAATTCTCATGTCTAAAAGTGATCACTGATAAAGCTATCAGCAATCTAAAAACATGCAAGACTCACACACTGAACTTCAGTTCCATTTTTATACTAATTTTACCACTGCTGTGGCACTGCTGCTTTGTACCTCACGTATAGCTTCTGGCCATGGGGATAATTTGATGGGTTCTTTAATGCCCAAAGAAAAGGATCTTGAGATTCAATTGTTGTTTTTAATATTATTAAACATTGATGTTAACTAGTATCTTTGGTAGTTAGCTATTCTCTTAGAAGAGAGCTGCAGCATTCCTGCTTTACTGACTTGTGATCCCCTTTGAAAATTAGATGAAAGTTATGTATTCTTTTCCTAGAAAAATGTGCACATACACACATAAAATCCTGTAGAAAATTTCCAGAGGCCCTTGGACTCCCTGGATCCTTGTTAACAACCTCTATACCAGAAAGAGAGGAATTTATAGAGAAACAGTAAACTGGATGAGAGGTGTAGGAGGAGATAAAGAAAGGATGGGAAGTAGACAAGGAAGTTTCCCATTCTAGTCCACGTTCCCTATTTAATTCTCACAGCAGTTCCATGCATTACATATCATTTCTCAATAGTCAAGGAAACCAAGGTTGAGAGAGATTACCTAACTTCCCCACAAGGTCATACTACTGGAAATTGGCTGAGTCAAAATGCAAACCTGGTCTCCTAACTTTTTAAGTCCTATGAATACTTCACTTAGGACTTACTAAGTCAACTTACTGCTTCTTTATCTTGGGACTTAAGATAGAACTGACCTATTAGATTAACCACTGAGTAGACAATGAACTCCCTGAGAGTAGGGTCCATGTCACACTCATTCTACATCTCCAGTGCCTGACACACAGGAGGCACTCATTAATGGAGAAATAAATATTTAAATTAACACACTGGGGCAACAATCCCATAAATAGTGGTAGAAGCTACATGCAGCTGTGTATGATCATATCATAAAGATCCTTATCACCATTAAATACTCCTTTAGATGACCACCGGGCACAGACTTCAATGTTTCAAAACACAAATGGTACACCTCTTGTATACACCACTTGCATTTAATCCTTTTGAAAAATCACATATTTATAAAACACGAAGTAGATTTACAGAAACCTGCCTAACATTATCATGTCAAGATCTTTTGATAAGTGAACGATATTTCATCCTATGAACACCAAACTCATATTGAAAATACGTTCATAAATTAGGACTGTTTCCAAAGATACTTATTTTGCAACTGTTATGAGAACTTAAATGCATTTTTTTGTTTTTGCAGTAATTGCTCTGAAGATGAAAACTAAAGTACCATTTCAATGAGGTAAAGGTAATTGCTGCATTTACTGCTCATGTCATGTTGATGTATAACCATGTATCAAAGGTCATCCTTCTGTACTCATACATTATCAAATTTGAAAGCACAATATTTGATTCTGACCAACCTTTAAACTGCCCACAATGTGTGTGAAAAATAGATGGAGTTCTACCTTGGGTTTAAAAAAAAAAAAAATGAACCTATGTTTCGGAAGTAGAAGGGTCAAGAAGCCAGTGGCAAGGTTAGATGTCAGTACCATGAATCTTGCAGTGTCTTAGCTTATCAGTGAGGGCTAGTACAATGATCACAAGCTAAAATTGCTGTACTAATGAAGACAAAGGTCTAAAAAATTAGATAGCACAGCCCTTCTGACAGAGGGCAGTATCTTGTGGGCAATAATGCAGAGATAAGGACATAAATCACTTTAAAGGCAATAAAACCTATAATGCACAAATTGAATTGTTTACATGTCTACTGGAGGAGGCACTGTTGAAAACAGAAGTGTCAGCCACATACCTCTTGTTACTCATCTGCACAAGGCAGTCCAGAATTCTGCTTCTTCCTTAGAAGGGAAGTCATCTGCTCCCCTTTTCCTCTGCCCACTCGAAGCTCACAGCACTACTGTCCTGACTCACAATTTAGTAGTCTTGTGCCATCCTATTCTAAAAGGAGTGCTGAACATTCATGCTTGCTTCAAACTATTGCTAACAATTGTTTGCTAGGATAAATTGGTCTTATCAGAATCTATTAAAACCTGAACAGCTGCTGCCCCTGCATTTGCTGGTTGGGGGAGGGGAGGAGGTGTGGCAGGGTGGAGGGTGGGGGTAGGGGGGAAATGGCAGCAGGAAAGGAAAAATCCCCACTCTTCAGTAAGGACTGTGGCTGTATTAAACAAATAAAATACCATTTACTTTCATCAAGCCCAACTACAGGAGATTGCCCTGTTGAAGAAAGATCATACAAACATCAAAAAGAATCCAGGTCTTTAAAAACCAAAAGAAAAAAATCATGTTGAAAAGAGTCTACAACATCCACCCAAAACATGTTTCAAGCGTATAAATTTTATTTCAGTCAATACTCAGTTCATTTTATAAAATTCACAACATCCTATTCTGAAAAGTCATGTATTCTTTGGCTGTATGAAGACTCATAATTGAGAATACAAATTCATTCCAAAATTTGATTTCATCTATTCCTAGGAAAGGTTTTTTTTTAAACCCTACTACTTATAATTTAATAAAATACGTCAACTCTTGGCAGGTAGGCAAAGCCTTTATAATTCTTGCTATAGACATTAAGGCACAAGTAGCCTTTCTCATTTTCAGAAAAAAAATAGCTGACTATAATTCATAAACTATAACACACTAAGCAAGTTTGAATTACATTTGCCATGTACAGTATACCTCATGTTTAATGATTTTTTGAGGAAAAGTACTCAATTTTAAGATGTTTTTGTGTCTGGGCTCCAACAGATACAATGTCCAAAACCAGCAGCTTAATCCAGAAAATTCTAACTTAATGTCAGTTGCAACATTAAATGGTCAGAAATGAGAAAATAAACATAAAAATGAGATTTTTTAAAAACACCATTCCATAGGTAATTAAAATATGGGATCGAGGGTGGGGAGAGTAGGGATCTTCAAGAATGGAAATTTTCTAAAAAACCCAAATTACAGATACAATTTAGAAATCATACCCAAATAACAGACTCACGTGAATCAAGGAAGAGCTCTGACCCTGTGGTGCCCCTCAGCACACCAGCTCTTAGGCCATCTTCAGCTTGGTTCATTCACAGTTATTAAGCATCTATCTCAGACATTAAGAATTCAAAACAAATGAATCCTCCCCATCCTCAAGGTGCTCATACAGTTCCCATTTTCTCATATCTTGAGCTACTCCTTCTCACTTTGTATCCCCAATTCCTGTATTTGTAGGAGTTACAGATAGAAGTAGCATACCAACCACTAGTGCTGATCCACTCAGGTCTATCACAGGAATCCATTCTCTAAACGGACAGGTAGCTGACACCATGCCAGCTTTCAGTTTTGTTTTAATCTGTGCTGTTCTGTTGGAGGAATGCAAAAGTGAGAAATACAAGACTGAGCAACATGGCCTTTTTTCTGTGTTAACAATCAAACGAGGGAGGCAGACAATAAACAAGAGGTCAGGAGATTACAAGTTCTACATGGTATATAAAGAACAATAGGAACAAAAAGCAAGTAACTGCTTAGGGAGGTTGAGGAAGTCACTCGGATTACAGAGTTAGCTCTTCAGGAAATGAGAGTTGACAGGAGTAGCATCATGGAAGATCAGTGCGAGGCATCTCTCAGAAGTGTGGTCAGAAGGCGAGGGAGAACAGTAGGAGACAAGGCCAGAAAAGAAGGGCATGCTTACAAGCCACCCAAGGAGGTAGCCAGACACAAGTGAGCCTGACAATAATTTTTGAAATTTGTGTTTTAGAACACTCCAACAGCAATGTGGACAATGGACATTAAAAAAAGAAAAAAAAAAAGACAAAAGCATCAGTTGAAATTTTCCTAAGTTGCGAGGAACAAACTTTCTGGCCCTTTCCCTTCTCAATAATTCAAATAATTTGAGATTTGCAAACTCCTTCACACTATAAAATCTGCACTAAAGACTACAGTAGTATTTCCCATTGTGCATATGGGTAGGTTCATGCATACTACTATTCAACAGATAATTTATTGTCTCTTCTATACACCAGGCACTGGGAATATAATAAGCAAAACCAGATATGGCCTTGACTTCAACGAGTTCATAGTCTGGTGCAAAAGATAATATTATGAAAGAATTTCAAGAGGAGGGTACGTCAGAGTGGAAAGTCTGACAAGTGTTAGGTTAAGAGAAGACTGCCCTGAAGAAGTAACAATTGAGTTATCACAAAAATGAGAAACCCAAGAGCCTGAGTCTATTTCTTTCAGCCAACAGAGGAGGAGAAAACTCATAGGTAGTGAAAAGGACAGAACTTAGAGATCCTAGGTTTCAATTCCATTTACTATCCATAAATTAAGTAATCTTGGGGAATTCATTTAATCCCTGCTTGACAGGATTCCAGCCCCTCACATGGCTGTGTGAGACTATATGAGAATGTATATGAAAGTATCCAGGGCACAGGGCCTGACCAAGAACAGGTATTCAAAAAAAAATGTTCATTTAATTCCCCACTTTCTTCATCCTTCAAAACCAGACTTAAGATAGAAATACTTATTTTCACAAAAATAAATTTTTCCCAGTTTTCCTAAATCAAGTGCCAGGGATCTGGTAAACGTCTTTGGCAGTTGAAAATTTGGCCCGTTCTCATATAATCCTGGAATAAGAACTTAAACTAATTTATGAGGGAGATTTTGAGAACTTTTTTTAATCTTCTCAGAGTGCTTCCAGATTCTATCAATTTTGCTGCCAAAAAAAAAAAAAAAAAAAAGGCACAAATATTTTTTTAAAAAAGAGAAAAATGCATAAAACAGAAAATCTAGGTTTTAAAAAACATCAAGTAATACAGAGGTATGAAAGTGGATAGTATTTTCTTTTCCTAAAACCCATGAGTAGTATAAATTAAACTACATATAACAGGAGCTTTGGAGGAAAAAGAATAGGAAATCGAATACAATATAAGTTTCATACAAAGGTAAACTGATAAAGGTAACTGGGGGGACACCTACTATCTAATAAATAATTTTTAAAGGCATTTTAAAATAGTATTAAAGTAGAAAATGTAGATTAGTTTCCAAGGAGGAAAGAAATTAGGCTGATACAAATAGTTTATGGATTGATAAAAATTCTGTACTCATTAATAATTTTAATTCACTTTATTTGTATTCTTATGGTTATATTCTAATAAATGTACTTTTCTATAAGTTTATCAGTCTAAACTCAGAGCCTGAATCTGTGGATATAAATCACCTTAAAGAAGGTCACCAGCACACTTAACCAGTCTCATTTGCTTCTGTTTTTCTGTGTGTGCATAATAAAGTCAACTGACCAAGTGACTATGAGGAGGACTGACTAGGGTTCCTGTCTTTTTTCTAGCAGCTGTTCCTCTTTATCTCTGACCATGTTACTGTGTGATTATCTCAACTGGGTTTCACTGAGACAGAAACTGAAGCTCTAGCAATGAACTATTTAAAACTAAGTTTATTGTTTGCAGTTCACAACAAAAACTCTTTGTTTTATTGCTTTACTAATTTGGTGGTGGTGTTCAGTCGCTCTGTTGTGTCCAACTTTCTGCAATCCCATGGACTGCAGCACACCAGGCTTCCCTGTCTTTCATTATCTCCCAGAGTGTGCTCAAACTCATGTCCATCGAGTCGGTGATGCTATCCAATCATCTCATCCTCTGTCATCGCCTTCTCTTCCTGCCTTCAATCTTTCTCAGCATCAGGATCTTTTCCAATGAGGCGGCTCTTTGCATTGGGTGGCCAAAGTATTGGAGTTTCAGCTTCACCATCAGTCCTTCCAATGAATATTCAGGAACAATTTCCTTTAGAATTTACTGGTTTGATCTCCTTGCAATCCAACTGACTCTCATGAGTCTTCTCCAACACCACAGTTCAAAAAAAAAATCAACTCTCTGGCACTCAGCCTTCCTTCTTTATAGTGCAACTCTCCCATCCATACATGACTTCTGGAAAAACCAGAGCTTTGGACCAGATGGACCTTTGTTGGCAAAGTAATGTCTCTGCTTTTTAATATGCTGTCTAGGTTGGCCATTCTTCCAAGGAGCAAGCATCTTTTAATTTCATGGCTGCAGTCACCATCTGCAGTGATTTTGGAGCCCAAGAAAATGAAGTCTGTCAGTTTCCATTTTTTCCCCTCTATTTGCCATGAAGTGACATCATCAGATGCCATGATCTCTTTTTTGAATGTTGAGTTTGAAGCCAGCTTTTTCACTCTCTTTCACTTTCATCAAGAGGCTCTTTAGTTCCTCTTCATTTTCTGCCATGAGGCTGGTGTCATCTGCATATTTGACGTTATTGGTATTTCTCCCAGAAATCTTGATTCCAGCCTGTGGTTCATCTAGCCCAGCGTTTCACATGATATACTCTGCATATAAGTTAAATAACCAGGGTGACAATATACTAATTTGGTAGAGTCAATATATTTAGGTCTTTAATAATTCTAAAACAAGTCAAATTACAAACTGTAAGATTTGGCAGATCATCAATTCACAATCATCTGTCTTAGTCTGTCTTCATGTAAATACTTTTATTATTTTAATAGCTCTAAGAGTTCATAAACTATATGTATATCTCTTCTATAATTCTTACAATGAATTGATGTTATACTAGATAATGACACCACATTATTTTCTTTCAATTTTCTAAAGCAGATCTGTATCCATAATTGTCTCAAAATTGCTATAATTCCACAAATTATCCTCATTCTTTGACCCTTCCACTAACTGATTTGAGCGCAGTCCAACAGGCATTATTGTAGAGTAATACTATAAGGTAAAATAAAGGAAAAAATAAGAAAAGAAGTTTTAAGATAGTTAAGTAGTTACTGTCAGCTGGAAATAGAAATAAACATGTTACATATTTTAAATACATAAACTCTAACACCAATAATTATTGGCAGTATAAAAACAGTGGTTTAATATAAAGCATCCTACATTAAGAGCTGAGATTCGAGTTCTGACTTGCTTAGGCGCTAACTCTCCCCATGACTTCATGTAAGACATTTAGTATTTCTAGCACCCAGCATATAATGTTTAATGAAAATCATTATATAATTAGAACCTCTCCCCTCACTACATGAAAAGATAGCTCTTCAGATTCAGTTATGTTCAGCAAACAATAGTGATTGTGTGTCCAATGCACTGGGCTTCCCCAGTGGCTCAGACAATAAAGAATATGCCTGCAATGCTGGAGACCCAGATTTGATCCCTGGTTTGGGAAGATCCCCTGGAGAAGGGAATGGCTACCCACTCCTGTATTCTTGCCTGGTAGTGAGAAAGACCAAGTACAAAAATAAAGAGCATAGCTTAATAATTAGCAAGATTTCTAAACTTGGATTCTGACTGGAACTATGTCACTTGAATCCAACAACTGAGTGTCCTCCTGTCTGTGCAAGTGGGAAAATGTCCCAGGCAGAGGAAGAGCGGGGGATTAGGAAAAAACACTGCATTTGCAAACAGAGATAACAGTATAGCTGTACTGAAAGTGTGGGGGTACAGGGGCAGAGAAACAGTGGCAGCAGCTGTAGTGAGAAACGCCAGAAGAAACTAGGAGCAAAGTTACACAGGCTTTGTAAGCCGTATGGGTAACTTTGGACCTCATTCTAAGAACAGTGAGGAATAATTAAAGGGTTTAAGCAATGGTATGACATGATTTGTTTTCCAGTTATGAAAACTCTTTCAGGCTGAAGTAGACAGAATAGATAGCCATGGACAAGACTGGAGACAAGGAAACCAGTTAAGAAACAGTTTTGAGATGAAGGAGGCCTGAATTAGAAGGCAGTACAACAGTAATAAGAAGTAAGACTTCTAAAGTCATATGTGTGTGTATGTGTTAATTGCTCAGTTGTGTCTGACTCTTTGCGACCCCATGGACTGTAGCCCACCTGGCTGCTCCATCCATGGGATTCTCCAGACAAGAATACTGGAGTGGGTAGCCATTCTCTTCTCCAGGGAATTTTCCTGACCCAAGGATTGAACCTGGATTTCTTGCATTGCAGCCTGATTCTTTATGGTCTGAGCCACCTGAAGTTATTTGCCTGCATTCAAGTCTCAGATTTTTCACTTATCCAGTTGCTTACTCTCTATACATGTTTTCCTATCTATAACCCAGAGAAAAAAATCCTCACAGGGTTGTTGCCAAGGCACAAATAATACTTAAACAACAGTTAGCATGTTGCTTGGTACATAGTAAGAATGCAAATGTTTACTATCATTAATGTAAGGTTAATGGGATGGAGAAATGAGAATATAACAGGAAGATGCTTAGGAAACAGAAAATGACAGTTAAGGTACAAGAAAAAGGGGAAAGGAATGAGTGGACAAACTCTAGTTTCTAGCTTGCACAGTAGCACTATTGATAAGATGAGAAGCACAGAAATTAAACTGAAACATAGAAACTTTTTGAAGGTTTTGAAGGAGAAAATAGTGTTCACTATTTAATAAATTGATTGGGAGAGACAGTCATTCCAGTAGGCAGGTATATCTATCACTCTAAAGTGAAGGAAAGAGATCAAGGCTGAAGATCTGAGAATGAGAGAGACAGATGTAATTAAGTCCATGGGGGTTGATGAGAGCCTTTAGAGAGAGAATACACAGAGTGAAGAAATGCTGACAAGGTAGAAAGGTGAAACACCAACATGTAAATGATGGGCAGAGGAAGGGAAACCTGCAGAGGACACTGAGAGAAAAGGAGCAGAGGAGTAAGAGAACAATAGTGGGAGAACTCAAAAGCCAAAAGAAAAAAAGTGTTTCAAACTAAAGGGAGCACCCAAGAGTGTCAATGGAATTAGGTAAGAACTGAGTTTTTGCTGAATTTAGCAACAAAGTTATTCATTCACCTAATAAATAATAAATGTGTCAAACACTGTACCAGGCTCTGGAGATACAAAGGTAAATAAGACAGAACCTTGCACACAAAGACTCTTAAGTCTTGAAGAAATACAGTAAACTAATAAACAGATAAAATACTCATAGATTATAATAACATGACAGGATTGAGTAAAAGGCAGAGACCAGCTTTAGATACAGAGCTTGGGAGGGCATCTCTCTGAGGAAAGAACATTTAAACTGAGACCTAAGGTGGGAAAGGGTTTAGCTTAGTCAGAGAATTGAAAGACACCCTAAGGCTTCAGCATAATGATGGAAGAGAGACAGAGAGAAAAGCAAGACATGTTTGTAGATTATGCTAAGGGCATAGTGAGAAGTTTACATGATGACCTGTTGAGCATTAGTAAGTAGGGAAGCGAAGGTTACTCTAGCTCACAGCACTGATTAGTTTGCTTTTCCTCATTTATACTAGTCTTAATAATCAGAAATAGGACACTATACCACTCTTCAACCATTAACTGTTTATTATAATATCAGAAGAAACGTTTCTATTTTAATAGGTACTACATGATTACAGCATGTTACCTGTTACATTAATTCACCTATTTTAACCTTCTTCCATAGATACTTCTGATATCTACTTAATTCTATCACTAAATTATATTTCTCTGAGATTACTCATTTTTCAGAATTTGAATGTTTTATAACAAGAAGACTCAGCAAAGTGTTACTAAAGTGTTATGGGCCAATAATACACACACCAAAAAAACTGATGGGCTTCATCAAAAAAGGGAAAAAGGAGACTATATTCTGTAGTATTATTATATGCCACAGTTTCAGGTTCCTATTGCCTTAATCTATGCATTTATATACATGTATAAGATAAAGAAAACCTATACAGAAAACTTTGGCTTGATTCTGACCAGCCAAATTATATTTCATGTTGTTTTTTCATTTCCTTATCTGCAAGAAGGAGAATTCAGACCTCTTCCACATTTCACAAAGATATCAAGAGTATAAAATGCTACCACTTAATATCTACTATCAGACAGTCAGCTAGGCCCACTACATTAATTACTTTTTATTGTCCTCATACTCCAAAAAGTAGGTATTCTTCCAATTTTAAAGATGAAAAAACATGACCTCAGTGAGGTCAGGTGACTTGCCCAAGACTGCAGAGCTAGAATTCAAGCCCAATCCTATAATCTTGAAAACTCTCAGACTATTAACAGATTTGGGTTCCTTTAAAAAAACCTATCAGATATAAGGTATTAAATCATAAAGATGAATTTTTAAATGATAATAAATGGTTATTTTATTTAATTTTTAACAAACCATATATAACTTAGAAATACTTGCCATATACACCATTCCTGTATATTCCTTCCTTTGGCATAACTTGATAGTTTTTTCTTAGTAATAGATAAAAAGAAAATAGAAAAGATAACAAGAATTACTATTCTGGGTCGAAAAAATTGCCAGTTAGTCCTTAATACACATATTAAATCCAATGAACTACTAGTAATTAACTGCCTATTCTCACAAAACTATGTCTCTCAAAATTAAAAACTACAAATGGCCTAAGGTTTTCCTGAATCAGAAAAATCTAACCTCGGATTAGAACCTCTAAATGTCACTAATTCTCTGAACTTGAAAGGTAACAAATTTGAATAAAAAGATCATAATTTTTTCTCAGCATAATTTATAGATTTACTGAATCGTGAGCTCTTCCTACTAAGACTTTTCAGGCAGCTAAGTCATCTACCAAGCTATTGTCTGAAGAAGTCTAGATATTTAACGAAAAGAAATTGCTTCCAGATCATCTTTATTTTCCTTAACAAAATACACATACGAGCACAAAATTCACTTATAATAGCATTATTTTACAAATATAAATAATGTTCAAAATTCAAGTACAGTCAAGTGCAGAGATATTTCCTATATGTTAATATGTAAACATAAGCTAATTATATACATCAGGTACCTCTGGCCCAGCTGCAAAATAAGAGACATCAAAAGTAACACTGCACTTGACTGTTTGACTGCATTCTTACTGAGAATTCACACAAATACCTATATTATTACTGTAATAACTTTCACACCTCTTAATGTAAATGCCTAAATAGATTTTTACCCCCTGGCAAATATCACAAGAGTTAAAATTCTATCCATTTTAATAATGAAGTATTAAAAATCTTAATTGAGTTTCATTCCTTAAAACAAATGCCATACATAAAAAAAAAATAAAATAAAAAATAAAACAAATGCCATTAGAACTTATTCCTAACCAAAGTTCTTCCTATGCCAAATGTATTTACACGTCACAAGAAGGAAACAAAACTTCTATTATATTTGTTTACTTTTAGAACAGAAAAAAATACCTAAACGTTGTCTGAACAGTGTGGGTTTCTGTACATTCAAAAGGATTTTACTTTACTGACACCATTTGCTTTTAATTTTAATAGCCAGTAGACGTAAGTCTGACATATTGAAATAGCTAGGCAATTTGAAATTCAAACGAAACCAAGCATGTCTTTGGGGGGGCGGAAAAAAAGAAAGTACCACCTAAAAAAGCAATAACTGACATCAGCAAGACTACAAATATCCAGTTGAAGGCACATGGAAGTATTTACTACATTGTCAAAGATTCTCCACTTAGTTCAGGATTAGGAACAGCACTAGCTCTGGGAACTGCTGACTTGTCTTCATTCATTGAGGTTTCTTCATTCTCGGTCTCTTCTTGTTTCTCCTCTGGTTCCTCTATGCCAGATGCTTGTTCAATCACTGGGTTTGTCTGCTCTGTATCTGGTATTTTGTCATCTGTCTGTTCTGTACTATTATCTAGAACATCTTGTTCTTCTAAAGATTCTGAAAAGATAAAGAGTAAAAACTTCAGGAATAGTCAATGTTAATAACTACTAAATAAGATAAGCATGTGCAAAGAAACTAAGAAACAGAAGAATAGTCTAACATTATCCTTAAAATATATCTTTTTAATGTACTTAAGTACATCATGCATGCATACTCAGTTGCTAAGTCACGTTGACTCTTTTGCAATCCCTGGATCTCACCAGGCTCTTCTGTTCACAGGATCTTCCAAGCAAGAATACTGGAGTGGGTTGCCATGCCCTTCTCCAGGGGATATTCCCAACCCAGGGATCAAACCCATGTCTCCTGCATTGGCAGGCAGATTCTTTACCACTGAGCCACTTTGGAAGCCTATCCCTAGAGCATACCATATATGAAATGGTATGAATGAAGGAAAAAACAATTTGGGGGAAACATACCCATAAACATAATTTTACCTAAAGCCCCATCGTTCACAAAATAAATGAACTATCATAATACTTAAGAACTTTCCTAAAGATGGATTTGAAAGCTGAATGTCTGAATATATCAAAATTAAAATAGAATTATGTATTATAAGACAACAGCCCAGGAAAAACAGCAAATGCACTAACTCCCAGATTATGTGTCCTGAAGGAACTAGTGTCTCTTGCGTCCAGGCAACACTGTGACCAATGAGTAAATGTGTACCTTTGTAGGGTGCATATGTGTGTTTAGGTGGTGTGATTTCCCACACTGATTTACATCTCTATTATCCATGACTGTGGGGGTCTGGATCCACCTTTTCCAAAGACAAGACAAGTCTTTCTTCATCCCTGTGCAAGACAAGTCCTTGGGATTTAAACCTCTGGGTCAGAATATGCTACATACCTTGAATGCTAGGGAGCGAAAGGGAAGAGTCTTTTGCCTCTGTCTCCATTAGCAGAGGCCAAGTAAAGGCATTGGTTCCTAATCTGAAAGTTTACTCCCTTCAAACTCTCTTTTGAGTGTCATTAAACTCATATCTCTTAATAATAATTTAATAATAATAACTTTAATTCTTCAAAGTTTAAAGAATAGGAAAGGGAAGGAAATGACAGGAGCAGAGTTTTGGGCCACTCAATTTCCAAATCAAAGATAAACACCTAACTTTGAGGTGTTTCTGTGTTTTGTTTCTGTAATAATAAATAGCAACTAATATTACTGCTAGGAGAAATATGGTTAAACTACATCAGCAAAGCAAATAAGGACATTTTCATACCCTCACAGATGATCCCTTATAATATATTACAAATGCTACTGATTCAAAAATCTGGAGGACAGGCCAGTTTACACTAGTAAAAAGTTCTAGTTTTGTTCCTTGTAGAATAGTAACCCACTCCAGTATTCTTGCTGGAGAATCCCATGGACAGAGGAGTCAGGCAGGCTATAGACCATAGAGCTGCAAAGAGTCGGATACAACCAAAGCAACTTAGCATATAATAAATGCCAGTATTTTGATAACAAAATTAATACTTTTTAAAGAAAATATGCTTACATGGAGGTTTTATAAATTCATGGTTTTATCATATCAGTTTTAATAAATATAAATTATATCACATACTCTAGGTGGATTTGAAAATAATTTTTTAACTTATTTTTAAAGATATTTTCGACTCTAGTTTATGGAATTAATCACAATCTCTTTCTCTCTTTTTATATATAGAACAAAAAGCCAAAATTGCATAGCTAGGGACATCTAAGTTAACGAGGTTTACTGTATGGAAACTTCATATGCTCACAAAAAGATGAGGAATGTTCACATGTCACAAAAATGCTATTTTTATTGTAAAAGGAACATAAAATGGCACTGTCACCACTTGGAATCTTACAAAAATCCAAAGTTGAAAAGCAGGAGGTCGAGTCATGTTGTACAAAGTTGTGTTATATCCAGTGGTCAAAGGAAAAGCAGAAAGTGAAATGAAACTCTATGGACATGTACAGACCATTTCTGCTACAAGGGCAAGCAAACTGTTCAGTGGAACACTTCAGGAGTCAATAAGTGAAAGTCACTCAGTCATGTCCAACTCTTTGCGACCCCGTGGACTATACAGTCCATGGAATTTTCCAGGCCAGAATACTGGAGTGGATAACCCTTCCCTTCTCCAGGGGATCTTCCCAACCCAGGGATTGAACCCAGGTCTCCCGCATAGCAGGTGGATTCTTTACCAGCTGAGCCACAAGGGAAGTCAATAACCATTTGTAATTCTACCTTCAAAGAATTTATCCAGGGTAGAATTTTAAGAGTCACTGTTTTCTACAACTCTCTGGCCATAGAGCAATACTTACTTGCCAAGAATTTTACAAGTGGTTATGATTTAGTAAAACCTCCAATAAAGTTACACGAAATGAAAAAACAAAAAGCTCAGAACTCAGGACTCAACTCATCAATAAGCATGCTTCAGTGAACATGGGCCCACATAGTTTGTTATCTGTTTTGATAGATTAACTCAGTATTAAACAGGAGAGGTATCAAAGTTTATGATTTATCATATTAAAGCTTTGTGATGTAATTATTTTCAGAAATAGACACATCGCCAGTCAAATACAATACAAATTTTAAAATTCTGGAATCTTAAAGAAGCAGTTAATACAAAGAGAAAAATTATAATACTTAATTTTGTTAACGTATATAGAGGTGAATTCTAAGATATACACGTGAATTCTACAAAAGTCAATTATTTTCATAACTAGAAAATAGCATTATACACAAAACCTGCTCATCAATACTATATTGTATTTCAGAAAATATACAGAAGACTAAAAAATGGTGAAATGATGAAAAGGGTTTGAGAACAAAAAGCGTATTAAATGACTACTTTTCTTCCCCCAGGTTAATCTGTAGAAAAGTAATATTAATAGCAGTTAATGTTACAAAAATTTGGTACGTGTCATGATACCTATAATGCAGATATCAGCTAGTCTAAACAACATAGATATTCAGTGTATGTATGTCAGTGTCTTTTTGTGAGAGGTCATCACTACAAGCTTCAAGTGAACTAGATGCACAAGATTAACAGAAATTTAATTACATACCAGTTTAATAACTAAACCACAGAACTTTATAAAAAGATAATTAAATATATTCCAAAAGTACTTACTTTATTTCTGCGGGAGAGTATCATTTGCCACAGAAGAAAACAGTAAATTTCTTCTGTGAAGCTGTAGTTTATATATAATAGTTGGTGGTATAAAATTCATTACAGTAGATGTCAATATTTGGGCATAAAATACCAAAAGAGAAACCATATTTCATGTTCACACTAATTAAACAGGTCTACTCTTCCCTGTGCAGCACCAGTTTAAGACTAAAATTAATACAAGGTTACTCGAATGACCTAATTCCATCTGTAGGAAAAATTTTTAAATCACCTTTGACATCTGTAATGCCAAGAAAACAATCTATCACAATGTGATAAAACAAAAATGATCCATGGGATTTGTTCCTTACCTGACTCCTTCCCCTTCTATTCTCCTACCCCAATATTCTTGAGAAAAAAGCTTTTCCCACCAAACTGTAACAATTGGCTTCTGGTTGTTTGGGTAAAGCTTCAATTCAGCTAGATAGCTCAACCTCATAAAACTGAATGTAACTGTATAATGAACACTGCCACTGCCTCACCTATAAACCACAAACATGCAAAAACATTTAAGAAGACCACCGTCCATTTAGGTTTTTATTCTAGCTCTTGAAAGGATAATTCTCTAAAAAAATTAAAGAATAGTTAACAAAACAATTTCATACATCTCCAAAAGAAACACATAATTTCTGCAGCAAAATACATGAGTCTATTTATATTATGTATTCCAAAACTCCTAATATTTTGGTGATTTAGATTCTTACTTCTTACTCCTTTTTACAATAACTTTAAAAAAATTTTGCCTTGCTAACATATCAGAACCTACTATATGTACAGACTATAAAACTCACCCAAAGGAAATTTGTTAAATTAAAATGGACAATTTGTCTTTAACTCACAGATTTTCAAGTTTTTTAAAGATTTTTCTGCCTTAAGAAAAACAGCCAACTTATATTCAAGGACCAAAGACACAAATTTCATCCCAAAATGCAACTTACTGGCTCAATGAATAAAATTCAAATAAATGATAACCACCTATGAGAAAATAGCTCATTTTAAACATAAAGATATTGTGTAATTATTTACCATTTGTTAACAAATCCATTAGAAGAGTCATTAGAATGTCATTATTAAGCAATAATGTAAAACTATTAGATGAAGGTGTTTCAGAAAAGGAAACCAACAGGCTAAAAGATCTCTATGTCTAAAACAAGCATGAAAAAAACATAATATAGGCAAGTTTACATCTTGAGTAAGCTATACATAGCTAAAAATAAAGACATAAGTTTTTCTGATCTGATACATAGAATTCAATAAAATCTACATTATCAAATAGTACAATTTCCTAAAGCACCTAATAAGCAAAACTAAAAACAGAACTTTCCTTAGTTCAACATAACCTAATGGTAACAGTATTATTGTTGAAACAAAAGAAAGGGAAGAGCAAAAATCGGATTATCAAGATAAATTTCACCTTATATAAATTGTACTTGCTATTTTTGATAGTACTAAGTAGATGCCATGAGTTTTATTACTAGCAAGTTATTTCCAGTGAATAAAGCTATATTCTACTAAAAGAATTACATAAGATCTAACTAAATATAACTGAACAACAAAAACAATATTAACATTTTTTAAACATGCTAACTCCAAATCACTATACTGGAATATTAATAGTGTAGTAACCTTGTACTCTAATTATTATCACATCTAACAAAAAGAATACTATGAATCAATTATTTTGAAAAACACATTTTAAAAAGAAGAAAAACTGATAAACTGACTTTAACATGGCTTAGCAGACACTCAAATATTACTGTACTATTCATTTCACAATAAAAGAAACCAAAGAAACTAAAAACCAGCTCATTACTTTGACATACCATATCTAGCATGCTCTTAGAATAAAGTGACAATTTTAATTTTTTTGTTTTCTCTAATGTTTTATTACCAAAACATCCGTGTACACAGTTTTAGAAAAAATTTTAGGAATTCAAATGAGCAGTTAACAGGAAGAATTTCTTTCTTCTAGCGCTCCTTCTTTGATGAAAACTTTCCAAGGTTTCATGTGTTGTTCCAAGAGTGGTCCAAAAATTTCAAAAGCCTTATGCCTCACCCTAAATGCAAAATATTCCAGTAGAATGAAGATAAAATTTAAAGTCTTGCATCATAAATTGAAAAAAGGATTTCTTGTATTAATTCTAGATTCACATAAATGGTTATGAACTATTCTTTGAAAAAACATTAAGACGAAAGAAAGTTACCTTTTGGTTCCATCTGTAAATTCAGTAACACAATCTCAAGAAGCTGGTTCAATACTTTTAAAAATATATAAAAATTGAAACAGGAAAGTTTTTCTTTCAGACCCTAAGTTTTGTGTAATTTTTCTACACAGAAGTGTAGAAATCAGCAATCTAAGCCCTTCATCACTCTGGCTGTCAACAGAGGGAGTAGCTGATTGAGATGATATGCTCCTTACTTCACAGTTCAATTTAATCATAAAGGTACGCCACCAGTGTTTAAATAAATGCAGCTTTATCTCTTCATCAGAAATACTTTCTGCCATTTACTAATGGAATCCAGCTTGAAATTGATAACCGTATATCACAGTGTTGAGAGACAGGAGTCTTGGAAAAAATTTTGTCTTCTGACAAACCAAAGAAGTAAAACGATGCTCATAATAGCCATTTTGATGAATCCAAAAAGAAGAATGAAGAAGTTACTACTATAGTGACTATCTTAACCAAATGGAATTGTTGCTTCAGTTTCTAGCATTGTGGAGCTATCATACCCTGCCTCAATGTCTTCACCTATTAACGTTACCTTATTAGGGTTGAGTTTGAGCCAGTTAGACTTCATTCCGGAGGTTTCTGACAGAAAATGAGACATCTGGGGTATTGCTCCTCCTAGATTAGATGAGAAGGAAAGGTATAGCTGGGTGTGGTTTGCTAACTTTGCATCTTGACCTTAGTAGAAGATAAAAGCATGGGACTCATTATCAAGATATCTATTTTGCTGGCTGTTTTTTCTTTTTTTGTCCCAACTATTGGCTTTCAAATATTCACTTTAGCTTTCATAAGCAAAGTTACTCATGGCAGGGACTCCAATTTTTCCTCTAGGCATCTTCAGGTTGGAATTCTTTAATTTTCAGTTCCAAGAGGCGGCAATGGCAAGGCAGATGATTTGCCTGTGACAGCATGCAGCTCAGAGCATGACTTAAGCAAAAGATAAAAGTCTGACATTGTGTTTGGAGTTGACGTTGCAGACATGGAGAAGACAAATACAAAGATTCAGCGTTCAAGTACACAGACCTCTTTGTCATGGCTATCTGTATTCAAATTCATTTTGATATTTGTTAGTAAGACAAAAGCCAAGCCCAAGTCAACACACATATTTTAGGTTCATTCTTCAAAGTTAAAAAAACAAACAAACATAGTCAAATTCTCATACCAAACTTCAGATACGTGAAAATTCACTGCCTTGTATATTATTCTCAGTTAAAGCACTTTTTCCACTACTCAGTGATTTTATAAAGAAATCAAATATATGTAAATGATAACTTCTAGAAGTTAAAAGAATGAATACTGACTGCTACCTTAAACTATGTGAACGAAACTTCCCATGTGGATTTTTTTTTCTGTACGGGGTGAAGCACCAAAATATCAGGGACTGTGTCATAACTTTAGCAATCTTCATAATTCAGAGCTGCTTAACAAATAGTTCCTCACCCAACATTAATAACAAGAAATAGTTGGCAATTAATAGTCAGATCTTCCATCTCATCTTTCCATGAAACTTCCTCAGGAATTCCTAAAACAGAACTGAAAGATAAGTTCTAAAACTCAATGAATCCTGATAACTTCCATTTCTTTAAAATAAGTTTGTTTTACAACAAAGGCATTAATCAGCAATATTAAATCCTATGGACCTTGATAAATTGTCTGTTTCAAAGGAACACCAGTCCTGTCAATATAGTCATCCAAAGAATGTAAGGCTGACTTTTCAACTACAGAGTTTCCTGTTTTCGAGTAACTTGTAGTCATAGAAATGCTAAGGCACAAACCTATATTTATCAGCGTTAACTACAATTATTATAAGAAACTGACCCTTATGAGTAGTGGCTTCATAATTGTCTTAAATCTGCTTCATTTACATAAATTGAAAAGCAATTCCATGTATTACTAGTTAAATCTCCCAACAGTTAATTAAAAAGATAACTCCATAAATAATATTTACCAAGCTATTTCTAGATCCTGCTTAACACAATATATATTTTAAAACTCAAACACATCAAACCAACTGCATAGGAGGCCATAATATCAGAGCAATACCTGATAATATGCATGCTGAAAAATCTGATCCATTCTTGTCTAAAACAATTATGCTTTTATTGTTGAAAGCAAACATTATCAAGAGACAAAACTTCTAAATTAACATATTCATACCTTCATTGATCTGGTTCTCTGATGAAATTACACTTTCTGAGGGCAAGGAACCAACTGTATTTGAGACTTCCAATGCCTGCCTCTTTTCAAAACTAAATTCTGGAAGTCTTGGAGCCTGGGGTCTGGTTTTTCTAGCAGGATTCAAGAAAAAACAGTAGGCACAACGAAAAGCTGTAGAGAATTAAAAAAAAATAAAACCATAAACCAAATAAACTTTAAGGACTAATCAAGTAACCCTCAAGGTTAATTTTACAAAGAATCTTTCAAAAGCCATTTATTCATTGTGAAATTACACATGGTTATAATAATATTATGGCAGGTGTTCTAACCAAAGTTTATTTTAAAGCATATTTAAAAATTATTATTAGAATTATAATACCAATTTAAAGCAGAAAAGATAATAAGTTACATAGCAGGTTAACCAATAGCAAAACAATAATAATGATCTAAATGTATTACAGAAATTACACTTCTAGTCACCATGAGGTATCTTAAAAGCCAGAACTTTACTCATCTGCCCCCCAAAATGTTGCATGTTATATATATTTGAGAAGCATGATTAATTTAGTTCAATGTTTTTAAATAGTAGCTGCACATGAAAATATTCTGAAGAGCTTAAAAAAAATGCTGATGCCTAGGCCCCACCTCAGATCAACTAAAGCAGATTATTTGTAGGTGGAACCTGGGCATCATAATGTTTAAAAGCTCTTCAGGCTAATTCTGATGCACAGTGAAAGTTTAAGAACAGCTAGCCTAGAAGTTGTACACTGTATGAAGAAAAAATCTGAGTTGTCTTTTCTGCTTTGCTGTGTATTCTATAATATGCCTGAACAACATATACAGAGCAATACCTAAAACAAAATGGCATTACATGGCAATTGGCACAGAATGAAATATTTAAGAGTAAAATATTTAAAATCTAACTGCCAAATAATTCTTACCAATGTACTCAAATTCTTCTTTCAAAGCCATGCCATTGTGAGAAAAACACTGCTGACATATAAGGGCGTACCTACAGCAAAAGGAAAAATGAACAGAGTAGTTACAAATGCAGACAAAACAAGTGGGAGAAGCTACTTTAGCCATCACAGATAAAGTACACAGTTAGATTACATAGCATTTACTGTAGCTAGATGTGCCATAATAGATATTACTTTGTAAACAATAAACAATACTCTTTATGACAACAGTCAAATTTTTAATTATTTTAAAATATTATATATCAAATTAAAAATAAACTAAGAAGCAGTCAAATAAAATTTTCTTAGTAAGCAGAAATGTATTTGATAACAGAACACTTAAATTTTAATGTTTCCTAACACATATTCCTGGGGATGACAGACCCCAAATCTGTGGTCAGATAAAGAGTGGAAAAGATGAAGCCTCTTACAGATTCACAAATGAGTATTCTTAAAACCGCTGTGAAGTCTTGTAGTAAAGAAATGAATTTAATTTTGTTTAGTCCAGTCCAAAGGTTAATTTCTGTATATCATGATTTCTTAGCTATCCCAATTACACTTAAACATCTTCCACATTTTCTATTTATATACCCTTTCTGTTCTCTGAGTAAATACTTAATAAATACCTGGCCCTATCAAACAACATTCTATCTGTTTTGAAGAACGTATAATTTTTCACATTAACATTAAATTCTAGTCTCTTTATTAAGACAATAATATTAACCAATAACCTTGTCAAATATCTATTCTTAAAATACCCTAAGAATTACTTAAAAGTCTATACTATGACAATTGTTCTGCTCATATCATCCTTATAATCCTAGAGTTATTATAAGGATCAATTAAAATAACTGGAGAAGCATTTTGGAACTCTAAGTGTCAAATACATGAAACTGTCCTCACTGTTATTAAAATTTTCACTATCATTAAGTCCAGTACTCACATCTATAAAACTCCATTTCTTATAACCTACCAACTTTTCACTTTTCACTATTTACAAACTCTTCAAATTCAAAAGATTCAACAAAATGATTCAAATTCTCTAAAAATAATGTTATAGCAGCGTTATAACATACCAGTTACAATATTTTTTTGTTATATATAATATGTTTTAAAATATTTTATCCAAATACTTTATCTAGATAATCTACTACTGAAAAATAACTGAGTATGTACTCTTTTGCAGGGCCATAAAATACTGCATTATGTTCTAAAATCAGGAAACAACTACAAAATCATAGAACATTTAGTGCATGTGCACATGTGTGTTGGAGAAGGCAATGGCACCCCACTCCAGTACTCTTGCCTGGAAAATCCCATGGGCAGAGGAGCCTGGTAGGCTGCAGTCCATGGGGTTGCTGAGGGTCGGACCCGACTGAGTGACTTCACTTTCACTTTTCACTTTCATGCATTGGAGAAGGAAATGGCAACCCACTTAAGTGTTCTTGCCTGGAGAATCCCAGGGACAGGGGAGCCTGGTGGGCTGCCGTCTATGGGGTCGCAGAGTTAGACACAACTGAAGTGACTTAGCAGCAGCAGCAGCAGCACATGTGTGTACACACACACATACACACCCACTCTGACCAATAAACTTTCTTCATTTTCATTTAGCTACACCCTAGTAAACATTACCTGTTCTGTGGACCATCACCAACTAAATATTCAACAATTCTATCCAGAGCACCTCGTTCTCGAGGCAGAATGGGTCTTGCTAAAGGTGGACCAGGAGGATGAAGACCTAGTAAATAAATATACACAAAATTTATATGTGTAAAATACATCTAAATTTCAATTCAGTTGCCAAGAACTACTTATGCTCGTTAAGAGTTTTTTAATGATTTTAACAAAATAAAAATGATACTATCATCTCTGTATTCAAATTTTCATTAAAAACACTATACTACAAAAATATATTTATCTATGTGCTATATTAGAACCAGAAACATAATCTATTTCGGAATAAAACTATGTTGAGTTCTGTACAAATTAATTTTTTAAATGCTCAGACTCTTAAAAGTTTATGCAATAACAAACTAGGAGACTTCCACTGTGTACCATAATACAGTAATCAGAGTCAGATTTAATCTCCCACTTAAAACAACTAAAATACCATGTAAAATATACTATGCAATGGTTTTAGAGACACTGGATATCAAGTAATGTAGGATAAAGATCCCTGAAACACATAAAGTAAATAAGATGAGCCCTACAACTGCCCCAATTTATTGCCTGGAGAGTTTTCCAGGTAGCAATTCAGGCAGAGTAAATCCCGGTGAAGTTCATTAGTCTCCCTAAGTTGAAGAGAGAAAGCTGGAACGCTGGAGAGGCCAAGACAGGTTGAATTCACTGGGAACAGAGAGGAGAGAATGCCGAGAGCCAGAACACCAAAGATCTGCCCAGGATGCAAATGAGAAAAACTACCTGAGGACAAAGAAAGAACTGCCCCCAAAATACTAAAGGTACCAGTGCTCACATGGGGCCAAAAATATCACATGTTCCCACCAGCCAGGATGGAAAACTTCATAACTCACAGGTCACTGGGTAAATATTCAGAGAGGCCTTGTACCGTAATTTTAAAATATCCTGTACCCAATAAGGCAAAATTTACAATGTCTGACATTAGATAAAAAATTATTAGTCATGCAAATTGGCAAGAAAATAAAACCTATAATGAGAAGAATCAATCAAAAGTGACCCAGAAATGATGGAGATGATAGCATTAAGAGACAAACATATTAAAACACTTATTATGACTATATTCCTTAGGCTTGAGAATCTAGACAAAAACTGTAATATGTTAAGCAGAGACATGAAAAAAATTTATAAAAGATCCAAATTGAACCTCTACAGATGAAATCTACAATGTCTTAGATTTTAAAATTCACAGATGAAATGAACAGCAGTTTGGACATTACAGAAGAATTAGTAAATCTGAAGACAGCAATAGAAGCCATGCAAAGTGAAACACAAAGACTAAAAAGACTTTTAAATGAACAAATCAGTGAGCTATGTAACAACCTCAAGCATCTAGTATATGTATAATTGGAGTTCAGAAGAGGAGAGGAAAAAAAATTGACTCAAAAAAATAATGCACAAAAATTTTCAAAACCTGGAAAACCGAAAACATACAGACCCAAGAATATCAACAAACCCTAAGCACAAGAAATAATTTTGCACCAAGATACAGCATAATCAACCTTCTTAAAACCAGTGACAGAAAATCTTAAAAACAGTCAGAAAAAGATACATTAGTACAGAGAAACGATAAGAATGACAGACTATTCATTACAAAATAAGCAAGCGAGAAGACAATGAAACAGTATCTTTAAAGTTCTGAAAGAAAAACTATCAAATTAGCGAAATTATCTGTATTAGTGAAGACATCTTTTAAAAATGAAGGCAAAATGAAGACTTTTTCAGACATACAAAACTGAAAGAATTCACCACTAACAGAACTGTACTACAAGAAATGTTAAAAGAAATCCTTCACGTAGAAGGAAAATGACACCAGACAGAAAGCTGGATCACACAAAAGAAAGAGTACCTGAAATGGTTACCATGTGGGTAAATATATAAAACATTATTTATACCGCTTTAAAAAACAATTGATGGCTCAAAGAAAAAGTAATACAGGTTTCCCTTGCTATCCAAAAGTTCCCATGAAAGCTTTCGTAAGCCAAAATGGCATAAAGTGAAGAAGCAATTACCTTGGGACACATCTTGCTAACGGATGCACAAAATAAATTGAGACAAAGCACAGATGCTCACAGACAAAGTTCAAAGCTATGGCGGCTTGCTGATGAGATGCTGAGTGTAGTTCCCAGGAAAGGAGCTTGGTGGTGCCACTCTTGCTGCTCAGGATGCACGCTGCCTCTACAACGGCTCGCTGCAAAACAAATGCTGAACGCTATTTTCGCTTTTCATCTTTTTTTGTAAAAGCGAAACCTTCTTCCGATTCTTTCAATTAGTGTAAACAGGCACTAATGCTATTTTCGCTTTTCATCTTTTTTTGTAAAAGCGAAACCTTCTTCCGATTCTTTCAATTAGTGTAAACAGGCACTAATGTAGGTCTTTCATAAAAGCAAAGTGGTGTAAAGTGAACTTTCAAAATGCGGAGGATATCTGCAATTCCTTGTGGGGTTTATAACACATGTATAAGTAAAATATATGAAAACAATACCACAAAGGCCAAGGGGAGAGAAACATTAAGTATACTGTAGTTTGATTCTTAATCTGTATGAGAACTGGTGTCATACCATTTGAGATGAACTGTGATAAATTAACGATACATACTGCAAAGTCTAAAGTACCCACTAAAATAACAAAAAAAAAGCACTATAGCTAACAAGGCAACAACAAAAAAAATGATTAAAAGCAATCATAAAAGATACTCAACCCACAAGAGGCAGAAAACAAGAGAGGTAGCAGAACAAATGGGACAAATAGAAAACTAGCACAATAAAAGATTTAAACTCAAACTAAAACATACCAATCATTACATTAAATATAAGTGGCCTGAGCACCCTCACTATAAGGCAAAGATTGTCAGAACGGATAAAAAAGCAAGACCCAACAGATGTTGCTTACAAAAAATCCATTTTAAATATAAAAACACAAACAGACCAAAGGTAAATGACAGGGAAAACTACATAAATACGCTAACACTATTCAAAAGAAACCTAGAGCACCTGTATTAATAGCAATCAAAGTAGATTCTAGAGCAAAGAATATAAACAGGGATAAAAGTGTAATTTCATAATGACAAGGAGTCAATTCATCAAGAGGACATAATAATCCTAAACCTATGATGTATGTGCATTATAACAGAGTTTCAAAACACATTATGCAAAAACTAAAAGAAATACAAAAAGAAATAAATACACAATTATAGCTGGAGATTTCAACAGCATTCTCTCAAGCACTGACAGAATAAACAGACAAAAAATCATTAATGATATGTAATACTATCTACTTAACCAACTTGATGCAATCAACATTTACAGCCATTCTACCCAGCAGGAACAAAACATATATTCTTTCCAAGTGAACACAAAGCATATACCAAGACAAATGATAGTCTGAAACATAAATCTCAATACATTCAAGAAGATTCAATAATACAAAGTATGTTTTCTGACCACAACAGAATTAAACTAGAAATAAGCAACAAAAAGACATCAGGAAAATACTCAAATATTTGAAGACTCAGTAATATATAAATAATCCAAGCTTTAAAGATAAAGAAATTAGAAAGTATTTTTAACTGAATGAGAACAAAAAACCAACATATCAAATGTATGATATGCAACTAAAACAATACTTTGAGGAAAATTTATAACACTAAACACCTATACTGCTAAACACCTACAAACGAGGATAGATCTAAAATCCATGAATTCAGTTTCTACCTTAAGAACCTAAAAGGAAAGAGCAAATGAAACCCAAAGTAAACAGAATAAATGAAATAATAAAGATCAGAGTGGAAATTAATAAAAATATACTAGAATAATAGAGAAAAGCTAGTTCTTTGAGAAGACCAAACTGATAAAGCTCTACTCAGACTAATCAGGATAAAAAGGAAAGATATAAAATATTAACAATGAGAGAAATGACATAAATCCAGATAGTAAAGATATTCATAGAATAATAAGGGTATATTATGAATAACTTTATGCCAATAAATTCTGTAAGTTAGGAGAAACAAATTCCTCAAGACTACCAAACTACCAAAACTTACTCAACAAGAAACAGAAACTTCAACTTGCTAAAATTTTGTTAAGAATTTTTGCATCTATATTTATAAGGATATTGGTCTGTAGTTTCTTTTTCTTTAAAAAAGTTGAATTTTTTTTAAAAAAAGAAAAAACCTTCAGCAAAGAAAACACCAGGCCTAGCCACTTCAACCTGTAACATTTAAATTTATTACTAAGAAATAATACCAATTCTATACAAACTTGTCCATAAAACTAAAGATAAGAAAACGCTTTCTCATACTGAGGCCAGCAATACTCTTATACCAAAACCAGACCAAAAAAATTACAAGAAAACCAAAAAAATTACAAGAAAACAAATAAAGAAAACAGATAAAACAAAATTACAAGAAAAAAAACAAAAAGCAAAAACAAAACAGACCAGTATCTTTAAGGAAAATTGATGTACACATTTCTAATAAAATTTTAATAAACTGAACCCTATATATAAAAATTAAAACATCATGACCAAGTCAAATTTACTTCAGGAAAGCACGGTGGTTTAATGTCTAAAAAAAAGTCAATGTTAAAAAAAAAAAAATCAATGTATTTCACCATATGAAATAGTGATATTAAAAAAATATATAACTAAACTAAAACCCTATAAGAGCATCTCAATAGATGTAAAAAAAAGATTCGAAAAAATTCATCATCTGTTACTGATAAAAACCTTCAGCTAACTAGGAATGGAAGGGTATTTCTCAATCTGATAGAGGCTATCTATTTAAAAAAAAAAAAAAACCTATAGCTTACACTGAGTTGAATGGTAAAAAGGTAAATGCTTTCCTCCTAAGATCAGCAATAAGACAAGGATGTCTGCTCTCACCACTTCTATTTAACACTGCACTGAAAATTCTAGCTAGTGTAATAAGGCAAGAAAAAGAAATGAAAGGAATCTACATTTAAAAGGAAGAAGTAGAATTGTATTTAGTCACCAACAATCTGAAGCCTGTTTAGGATATATTATGGAATCTATATAAAAGTTATAAGAACCAGTGACTTTAGCAATATTACAGGATATAAGATCACTATACAAAAATCAATTTCTGTTACATTACCAGTGAACAATGGAAACAGTTAATAAAGTATTTAAACTAGGATAAAAACATGAAATAATCAGACGTACATTTAATCAAAAAAGGTACAAAAGCTATGAACACTGCAAAACATTGCTAAGAGAAACTAGAGAAGATCTAAATAAATGGAGAGATACATTGTATTCCTATAATAAATTAGCCAGTATCAGAGATGATGAATGGAGAGTCAGGAGTAGAGGAATAACTTAGAATTTAGTTAATATTACATTATATAAAAACAGTAACAAAAATAAAGTTACACATTCAAAATTAAGAATTGTAACTCCACAATCTCTGAAAACTGAAACAGAACTGTTTGCAGGAGATATTCTAAAATTAGAGACTACACAGAAGGCACTGAGAAGAAAGTTAGAGAATAAAATAAACAAGATGTGATGTTTGCCTTTGTAAATCAAGGCCAGATAAAAGTAAGATAGGCAGCAATGGACGTTTACATGGAGACCTTGTAGAAGACTTCCAAACAAAATGAGGTCTTGTTGAAACAAGCCCTGCAATACATGGATTAAAGGTCTTCAAAATGACTGTGACAAAACCTTTAAAGCATTAAAAAATGACTTTAGGGCAGCAATATGATATTACTATTCTAAAAGATAAGAGATTTGCATTGTAAATAGTCACAAATCTTAAGGCTGTTACCATCTTAAAAAGGGGGGAATGATATAGAATTATAGCTAGTAAATGAAATTAGGTTCTAAAATAAGTTTTCAGTACTAGGAATCAAGTGCATTTTTCATATCTCATTGGCTATTGGTATTTCTTTGGCTAATGTTAAGTACAGTCATACTTAACATTCAATCACTAGCATCAAAAAATAAACTTGAATGCAGACATTAAGTGTCATCCCTCATTATCAAACTTTCAACTTAAATAAGTACGCCAAATTAAATTCTGAAAGCATTTAAGCCAGCTTAACTTTTGCTGGAGTATTTTACTTCTACCTACTTAAAATGAAAATGTCCATAAGGGAATCTGGATAAATAAAACAACAGATTTCATAAAAATATCTTAACTCCCTTGCATATTAATAACTTTTAAAATAACACATCTTTGTATTCATGCTGTTACGGGTAACAGTAATTAATACAAACATCAAGAGCAATCATTGTAGGAATACTGGTCATTTTTACACAGCTTGGCAAATTATCAAGTACCTGCTGGTTATTAATTTTCAAACATATGGGAGCCCTGTGGTAATACACATTAAATTGATTCTCTTTCACAAATATGGCATAATGAAAAAATGAATTATTAATCTTCTCTATAAGAAATCACTTAGCTCACTCACATTTTTGGCAATGTACAACTTAAATACAAAGTCTTTTACACAGAAACTAATTAAAAACTTTAGTAAAATATATTATGTTTACATGATCATGAAATGGTAGGCTACTGAAACCCTGTTCTTACGTGTGCTATTATATAGTTTTTATTACTCTGTATAAGTTGATAAACTCTAATTTCTTTAAAAATAGATATACAAAATACATTCTTACAAAATTAGTTCTTCCATTAAACAATTAAGAGCTTTACAAGTCATGGGTATCTCAAATCAACCAGTAACAACTGAAAGACGAAAAATTTTCAACCAATTTACTCAATTTCACAAAATATACAATTGCCCTGAGTGACATCATTATATGTTAAGTTTAAAAGTATTTTTTCAATAATCAACAATTAAAAGTTATGATTTGTATTCATTTCATTTGTAGTTAGCTTTCATAATATATTTATAAATTAATAGTTTTTTAGTTTTCTAAAATCTTATGCTGTTTTCAAAAAGAAAAAGGAGGGGGAAAAAATCTACTGTATTAGTAACATTTAGATTGCTTACTGATTTTAGTAAGACTGTGTAAATGCCCTGAATATCTAATATCAACTTCTGACGAGGCTCAAAGTCATAAATTATATGTAATTAGTCATGAAATATGAAATTAATCTAAATTAAAATTAAATATCCTAAAATAAATAATTTATTATCATATTTAAGAATCTGACATGGGACTCTACATACAATAATGTGATCTGCTGAAGAAGAAGACTTTCATGTCCCAATCATACTCCAAAAGAAAGCTGCAGGGTAATATAATCTATTACACTCCTAAAATGGGATCTTCCCCTAGAGATCTACAAAACTGAAAAAGGAGAATCCAAAGAGATGAAATAGTAGTAAAGGCAGTATGTTAATTCAATAGGACTTTATGTTAAAGTACCTGTCAGAAAATATTGAGGCTCTACGGCTTAAAAAAAGAAAAAATCTACCAAGCTCACATTAACATTAGTAGCATTACACACTACAGTACATGAATATTCTTCCTGAAATGTTAATCTGTCAAGTTTAAAAATATATATGAAGGGTTTAGCAAAAAGCATGAATACATTCCCAAAATGTTCTCTTCTATCCTCATTTTATATAAATCTGGAGCCATTCTAAAGCTGAATATAAAGATACGCTACACTGTTGACTACAGAATACTACAAAGTTTTATTGCCATTTAAACAAAGAAGCCATAACAGTTAAATGAGCTCAAGAAATAGGTTTCAGTATCACAAGGTGCCAGCTGTAAAGAGTTATGGCTAATTGAATATGGAACTCCTGCTTAATCAGATAACTGCTCTGCTATTTCCAAATGAAATGCCATTTCCATACTGTCTGAAAATGGCCCGTTTTATTGGTAACCAGAGAAAACAATATAAACTGTAAATAACATTAAGTGCTCTGTTTACCCATTCCAGGCACTGAAGTAGCAGGGGATCCAAAACGTCTTGGTAACACATTTGATGATAAGGCTGGAGTAACAGTTCTTTCTGGGGGTCCACCAGGGGCTGAAGTGTCCTTTGGTGGTCCAGGAGAAACTGGAATTTGCAGAGGAGGGCCTTGGCTGGAGCCTGCTGGTGTTGGAGAAAGGTTTCTTTGAGCGGCAGTTCGCTGACGAATCTCTGAAAATAAGAATAAAAAGTATTTATTAGGTTTAACATTGAGCATACCACCATCAGTCAATATCACAAGTGACTTTTTACATTCAATAAAGCTTTGCAGCACTAGAAATCATCTACAAGGTCAAACTGCTTGTAAATAAGAAATCTGTACAATGTAACACTGAAAACTGACTACAGAGTACTCCATTTCTGAACCTAAAATTCAACTACATGTATATATTTACGTAAGTCTTGATCTAAGTGTACCTACTGATACTATTTTTCAAAATAAATTCAAATAAAATAAAATAAAATCACCCAATTATGCATATCTTTTTATAATCAATCCCTCCCAAGTTATGATAAAGTTTATCAGAATCAGTGAAAACTGCAGAATTGTTTTTTCAAGATAAAAAATGGTAATGCTAAGAAATGAGCTAATAAGTATATATGGAATTGTCATGTAATTTATGAAGTAATTAATCTAAGTAGTCATAGAAATGCTGAAGAAAGGTACCATTTCTATTCTCCTTTATACTACTATCTTTTGGGGTAAATTTTTTTTGGTCAATACATTCAACAGAGGAAAACTTTCACTCTGCACAAACAATACATTAGAATAACAAATTTTATCTTTTTGATGCAGAAATTACATGAAGTTGGTAAATGAGTCAAATCCAGGCTGCCGCCTCTTTTTGTAGTTTTTCACTGAAACACAATAACACAGTTCTTTACATATTGTCTATGGCTGTTTTAGAAGAGTCTGAGTAAACACACTAGAGACCATATGGCTCTCAAAGTCATTCACTATACTTACTATCTGTTCCTTTACAGAAAGTTTCATGATTCCCCTCTGTACTCAGTAACATAAAATTCAATCCTGTCATTCCCCATTCTCACCAATATCTTACTTGAATGTTGACAGTACGATCTCAAATAAAGATGCACCTCTAACTTTGTAATTCTACATATCACCTTAAATTATTACAAATCCTGAAATGGTAAGCTAAAGCTAAAGAAGTTATTAATAAATTTTAATTGGCATGATTGGTAAAAAATGCCGTTTCAGAAGCAAAATACTTTAGATTTGGACTCCATTTGACAGTTAAAGATTTTCATAAACAGCTCATTGCAATCACAACTTGAGCACCAGATTTCAGTTTACTACAACCTCTTCAACTATTAAGAACCTGGGTCCTGCGGTCAAAAAGGTTTGGTTAGAATCCCAGCTACAGCTCCATGACCCCAGATGGGTTAACTTTGTTAAGCCTCTATTTATTTGCAAAATTAGGATAATAATATCCTAACTCAGAATTGTTAAAAGAATTAAATAAGATAATGTCTGTAAGTTGACAGATCACATTTATTGAATACAGATTTCAGATGACAGTGCTTTCATACAATTAAGTATTTTCAAATCACCATTTAGCTGTAATTACTGGGACCAACAAATTTTCCATTGGTTGTTAATTTAGTCTCTAACCTGCTGCTAAGCTGCTAAGTCACTACAGTCATGTCCGACTCTGTGCGATCCCACAGATGGAAGCTCCCCCGTCCCTGGGATTCCCCAGGCAGGAACACTGGAGTGGGTTGCCATTTCCTTCTCCAATGCGTGAAAGTGAAAAGTGAAAGGGAAGTCGCTCAGTCATGTCCAACTCTTAGAGACCCCATGGACTGAAGCCCACCAGGCTCCTCGGTCCATGGGATTTTCCAGGCAAGACTACTGGAGTAGGGTGCCATTGCCTTCTCCGAGTCTCTAACCTAGCCACTGCGATAATAAATTACAAGCATGTCATCACTATATAAATGGATATGTCCTTATATTTGGCTATTTTCCTTACAGTTTATAGAAAATTTTGAATATTTCCTAGATTAATTATATCCTAATTAATTCCAGCAAATTAACTGGTCACTTAATTATCTTTTATTCACAAGGAACTTCTTAAAAGATGGTTACACATTAGGAAAGCCATTAAATTCTACAAAAGGTACTGAAATCAGTGAAATCATATAAGGATCTGATTACTGGAATTATTTTAAAAAACAAGGCATCAACATTTTAAATTATTTCTTTAGCAGATTTTTAGGTAAAACGTAACTCCAAAGGGCTTCCCTAGTGGCTCAGTTGGTAAAGAATCTGCCTGCAATACAGGAGACCCAGCTTCCATCCCTGGGTCGGGAAAATTCCCTGGAGGAGGGTATCCTTGCCTGGAGAATTCCATGGACAGAGGAGCTGGGCAGGATACAGTCCATGGCATCACAAAGAGTAGGATACGACTATGCGACTTTCACTTCACTTTCAACTCAAAAATGTATTTTTATTCCAGATAAATGCTTAACATTTATTAGACTACCTTAGTCTTTAACTTTTTGAACAAAGATTTGAGACCGTTTCCTCTGAGCGTGCATTTACCCAGCGAAAACTAACTAAAGCACACTTTTAACGTCACTCATATGCTACTGAAAGGTAAGGTCTATAACTAAAAGGAACACCATATCCAGCATTCCATAAAAGAGACTTGGCTTCATATTATTTCTAAATCTAAAACTAGGCAGACAAAAGGGAAAACTGATATAAGAGAGTCAGGAAAGGGAGAAAACACAGTTTCAGTATTTACAAAGGAAAAGAAGGTAACAAAGAGTTACAATGACTATGGTTGAAAACAGCTAGCAATACAATACCAAATCTATATTTGGTAAAGTACTATAAAATATTCTGGTAGTCTCAATGAAAAATAGCTAAGATTTATCTACTTTTAGCTATGTGCCATTTACAAATGCTTTGTATTATTAAATCTCTTAAAAAGTTTTTCTCACTCAACAAAATAGTCATATTGGATATATTGAACATTTCCCACATTCAAACGTAAAATACCATCCCCTAACAACATTTTCCAAGCACTCTACATAAGTCTCGTTAGGTACAAGGACTATCCCATAAAGTCACCTCTTGACTAGAGGATATCCTTATCAATGACCAATCAATAATTCAATAAAAATCACACTAAGTATGAGGACATTCGCTTCAGCCATGTCCGACTCTCTGAGACCCTATGGACTGTAGCCTGCTAGGCCCCACTGTCCATGGGATTCTCTAGGTAAGAATATTGGAGTGGGTTGCCATGCCCTCCTCCAGGGGATCTTCCTGAACCAGGGATTGAACCAGCATCTCTTAATGTTTCCTGCATTAGCAGGCAGGTTCTTTACCACTAGCACCACTTGGAAAGCCCAATTTTAAATTCAAAATGAATCAAATAGAATCAAAATGAGATCAAAAACTACTATTTTATGATAAACAAAAGGAAGAAAACAAAGTTTAAAGTAATGATACAGAATAGCTGTTAAAAACATAAATTCTGGAATCAAATTGTTTGGATTTAAATTTTAGCTGCTGCTGCTGCTAAGTCGCTTCAGTAGTGTCCAACTCTGTGCAACCCCACAGACGGCAGCCCACCAGGCTCCCCTGTCCCTGGGATTCTCCAGGCAAGAACACTGGAGTGGGTTGACATCTCCTTCTCCAATGCAAGAAAGTGAAAAGTGAAAGTGAAGTCACTCAGTTGTTTCTGACTCTTAGCGACCCCATGGCCTGCAGCCTACCAGGCCCCTCCGCCCATGGGATTTTCCAGGCAAGAGTACTGGAGTGGGGTGCCATTGCCTTCTCCGTAAATTTTAGCTCCACCCTGTTTATTAGCTGTGTAGGAAGGCTTTTCCAAGTTGATGACATCTCTCAGTTCAGTTTCCTCATAATGAGAATACTTACCTCTTACAGTTGTTATAAAGAATAAATGAGATAAATCAACACAAAGAGCTTAGCCAGAGCATAAGAAAAGTACTTAATAAGTAATAACTATTAGAAGTGGTATACATTTAAAGGTTCCAGCTTGTACAATAAATCTAAAGCTGAGCAATCTAGAATTTCTAAAGTAATTATTAAAACAAAATATAGATATTAGTTTGCAAATTAAATGTTTTCCTAGAGTTATCTGTGAACTTGTTTAAATGCATTATATAAAACTTAAATCTATTACTCTAGCTTGCTATTAAATACTTCTTGAGATGAATGTTCTATAATACCAATAATTATCCCTTATCAGATTTTTAAATAATGATTCCTTATACATACAGGTAGAAGGTTTTGTCTTTGTTTTGGTATTAAGCTGTAGTAGCAAAAACATCATACAACAGTTAGGGGCCTATATTTTCATCCTAGCTGATACCACCATTTCCTTATGTGAACTAAAAGTCTTTTATCCACGCTGGGTTTCAGATTTCTTTAAAAGAGTGTTGGCAGAACTGCAAAGACAATCCTCATATTTTCCCTAATACTGGTTTAAAGGCTTTCTGAACTATCGTGTTCAGTCCTAAGCGTCATACAAAGAAATTTCATTGACTAGGATTTTAGCAATGAACAGAAAAAGGTCTTTAAGTCTATGAATGATTAGCATATGCAGATGTGGACACTCAAATTTAGGGGAATTTGGTTCTTTATAAATGTGACCATGAGATGCAGTTAGGTGGAACACAGAGATATATTTTCAGGAGAGTTTCTATTTTTGAATTTATAGAAATTCAGGTCTCTTTTGTTTAAATTGATATGATTCCTTTAAATAAAATAACAAATATCATACATCTGATATTTCCTCCTTTTACTTTCTAAATGATCTAAAGTCTGCATTCACTGTATCATCTTCTTCACATCCTACCATACTGCTAAGCTGCTAAGTCACTACAGTCTTGTCTGACTCTGTGCGACCCCTTAGACAACAGCCCACCAGGCTCCCTCCTCCCTGGGATTCTCCAGGCAAGAACACTGGAGTGGGTTGCCATTTCCTTCTCCAATGCACGAAAGTGAAAAGTGAAAGTGAAGTCACTCAGTCGTGTCCGACCCTCAGCGACCCCATGGACTGCAGCCTTCCAGGCTCCTCCATCCACGGGATTTTCCAGGCAGGAGTACTGGAGTAGGGTGCCATTGCCTTCTCCACCTACTCATACTAAGCTCCTTTAAATTCGGCTGCTGCCCTACTTTTCTATCCGATTTGTTTTCTCAATATGTCAATCGCCTTTTATTAACAAAAATGACTCCATAACCTTTTTCTTCCCATATAGGCAAAGCTTTAAGGGAAAAAAGAAAAGAAGAAAAACTTTCCTAACAGTTCATTCTTCAACCCAATGCAGTATGGTTTTTGTCCTCCTCCTTAGCTACCAAAGTATCACCTACCACTAGAAGTACTATTGCTTTGGTTACCAACTTATAACATCACCATTACTGTTATTATACATGGTGGCAATGGTTTCGTCACTAAGTCGTGTCCAACTCTTGTGATCCCATTGACTACAGTCTGCCAGGCTCCTCTGTCCATGGGATTTCTGTTATTATATATATATTTTATCAAATCCCTACTATTTGCTAGGAACTATATGAGGCATTTTACTTGCGTTTACTAATTTCATACAGTACTCAGACCAACTTTTTGTGAAAACTCCTATCCTGTTTTCAAAAGAAACCAAAGCTCAGAAGTCAAGTACCTTCCCAAAAGTCTTACAGTATAATAAGAGATGGAGCCAGGATTCAAATCCAAGGTTTTATGGCAGATACCCTCACTCTGTTATATATCCTGTCAGATTCAATGGACTCATTTCTCTTCTATCCACTTGACCCTTTACAGAATATGGCAGTGGGTATCATCCCTACTTATGCTTCAACTTTCTAGATGTCCATTTAGTTCTACTTTTAATTCTGATCTTTTTTTTTTCCTGGGATGCTCTTTCTCCATCTACCCTTAAATGCTAATGTTCTTGCAGGTTTTCTTACTCCATTTTCTCTCCCTGGAGAGAAAATTTCACTTGATTGCATAGTTTCAATAAATATCACTTATACTTCCCAATGACTCCTAATCTGTATCTATAAATTCAACTTTTTTCTAAGCTCCACTTGAAATAATTATCTATACCTTTTATTACCTGGATTTAACTCCCACTTAACAGATACAAAAGCAAATTCATTATCTTTGACACAAATCTACTTCAATTCTTAATGTTCCTTATCTTGCTTAAAATACTAACATCTAAACAGCTGCCCAAGCCAAAAACCTTTACTCCTCCTTCCACTCCACACTTTTCAAATCTAATCACCATCAAGTCCTGTCAATCTACTCTTAAGTCTGAATTCTCTCTTAAATCTCTTCCAACATTGTTGCAATAATCTATCTAGTGCAGGCCCTTATCTTTTACCTATATTAGCTGGTATTCTAATTCATCTCCATGTGTTCAGCCTGGCATTCTGGAATCCATTATCCATGTTACAAAAAAAAAAAAAAAAAACAAAAAGGCTGTTGTTTCTAAAACACAAAGCCTCCAGTGGCTTTCCATGTTACATCTAAAATAAAGTCCCAAGCTCTGTAATGTTGCACACAAAATCTTTTCATAATTACCCCTTTGTTGCTGCTGTTATTCAGTCCCTAAGTCCTGTCTGACTCTTTGTGATCCCATGGACTGCAGCACGCCAGGCTTCCCTATCCTTCACCATCTCCTGGAGTTTGCTCAAACTCATGTCCATTAAGTCAGCGATGCCATCCAACCATTTCATCCTGTCATCCCCTTCTCCTCCTGCCTTCAATCTTTCCCAGCGTCAGGGTCTTTCCAATGAGTCAGCTCTTCTCATCAGGTGGCCAAAGTACTGGAGCTTCAGCTTCAGTATCAGTCCTTCCAAATGAATACTCAGGGTTGACTTCCTTTAGGATTGACTGGCTTGATCTCCCTGCAGTCCAAGGGACTCTCAAAAGAGTCTTCTCCAACACCGCCTTCAAAAGCATCAATTGTGCGGTAGCTTGTACAACCTGTTTTTATTCCAATTCCAAAGAAGGGCAATGCCAAAGAATGTTCAAGCTACTGCACAATTGCACTCCTTTCACACGCTGCTGCTGCTGCTGCTGCTGCTAAGTCGCTTCAGTCGTGTCCGACTCTGTGCGATCCCATAAATGGAAGCCCACCAGGCTCCCCGTCCCTGGGATTCTCCAGGCAAGAACACTGGAGTGGGTTGCCATTTCCTTCTCCAATGCATGAAAGTGAAAAGTGAAAGTGAAGTCCCTCAGTCCTGTCTGACTCTTAGCGATCCCATGGACTGCAGCGTACCAGGCTCCTCTGTCCATGGGATTCTCCAGGCAAGAGTACTGGAGTGGGGTGCCATTCCTTCAAGCTAGAGTTCAACAGTACATGAACTTAGAACTTTAAGATATACCGGCTAGATTTAGAAAAGGCAGAAGAACCAGAGACCAAATTGCTAACATCCATTAGATCATAGAGAAAGCAAGGGAATTCCAGAAAAACATCTACTTCTGCCTCATTAACTATGCTAAAGCCTTTGTGTTGGTAACAGCAAACTGGAAAATTCTGAAAGAGATGGCAATTCCAGACCACCCTACTTGCCTCCTGAGAAACTTCTATGCAGGTCAAGAAGCAACTGGACATGGAACAACGGACTGGTTCAAAATCAGGAAAGGAGTATGTCAAGGCTGTATATTGTCATGCTGCTTATGTAACTTACATACAGAGTCAAAGTGAAAGTGTTAGTTGCTCAGTCATGTCCTATTTGTTGCCTGCTACATTGAGAATTTCAGCCTAATTTCAGGAGACCATACAAAAAAGCTTTCTTTTTCAAACATTCTCAAATATTATTTTCTAATAGTACATATGACATGCCAACATTTAGTTGAGTTCACTTTTTTGTTGCTCTGCTTTTTAAAGAACTATAAAGCAAAATGTACTTTCAATTTATCTAAACATTTATTTTTCTTCATCACCTTGATAATTTATTTCTAGTTCTCTCTTATCTCTCAACGTTAATCAACCTGCACCTTACAGTTCATCAAGGTCTCATTTGGTTAGTCACATTTTTTATAACATTCAAACAAAATTTGTGAGTTCTTTAAAAAAAAGTTTCCTTTTATTTCCTTTAACAACACATTTATTAAGCAACCACTATGAGTAAGACACTTCAGAATGGGAGTCAGAGTTGTGTATAAAAGTGGCAAGCAAAAATAATACAAAATTACAAATTACACTAACTCAAGGTAAGTGCCACAAAAAAAGGAACTAACAAGGTACTATGGAGGGTTCAGGAAGGAGGATATTAAACTCAAAGATGGGCTGAAGAAAGGTTTTGTGGTAATAGTGGCATTTAAGATAAACACTGAAAAATGAATAGGGGTAGAAATGCCTTTGTTACCTGTATTACGGTATATGTGGCATTTTTAAAATAAAAGTCCAAAATTATTTGAGTTGCCTCCATTAAAATGGAAGAAAGAGAATGTCTATGTCTCCTCCCTTGAATCTGTACTACTGCTGTTTGACCAAGAGAATACAGGTTCTAGTTTTCAAAACTACTTTCTGTCTCTTGGGCAGCTTGCTCTTAGAATCCAGCCACCATATTAGGAAAGTACAAGTGGCTCCACTAAAGAGATCCATGTGGAGAGGAACCAATGGCCAGCACCAACTTGTCGATCATGTGAGTAAGCCATCCTGGTAGTAGTTCCTCCATCCCCAATCAGGTAGTTCCAACCCATGTTGGGTAGAGACGAGATATTTCTACCAAACTCTGTCAAAATTGTAAATTCATGAGCAAAACAAATAAATGTTGTTTTCAGTTCAGTCCAGTCGCTCAGTCGTGTCCGACTCTTTGCGACCCTATGAACCACAGTACACCAGGCCTCCCTGTCCATCACCAACTCCCGGAGTCCACGCAAAGCCATGTCCATTGTGTAAGCCACTAAGCTGTGGAGTGGTTTGTAATACAATAAATAAAAGCACAGCTATAACATGTAAGAACACCCAAAAAAGTGAATTTGCTATTTTATGTCTTCCCAGATTTTGTTAATCAAATGTACGTCCCCTGAAACCTCAAAATATGAAATATCATTGGGTTTGCTAACAAAAGCAAAAAAGATTAATGATTTCTACTTTAATCTTCCATATATGCCATGGAACACGAGTAAACTGTAAAAACCTATTTAAATAAGTTGTAATCCATTTGCCAGAACCATTCAATTTTTTTTCAAAACTTTTTGATTTCAAACTTAGCTGTGGCACGATTTTGACTTCTGACTGACCTTCCTTTTATTAACTTATTTATTAACTAGTTATTATTTATTAACTAGTAGAGATGCAGGGTTATATACAAAGGTAAAAGAGAATGTATGAGTGCCTTCCTTTTAAAACAAATATAAGAGGATCTGTTAAGGGTTTATTTTCAGCTATCAGATGACATTCTCCAAAAATCTTATCAGCCTTCCTACTTCAGTCATTCACTGTTACGGTCATAACCTAGTTCTAGAACCTTGCCATCAAGTTCAAGCATCCCACTCTCAAATCACACTTACATTTCCTACTTCCTTCCTCTATGACTCTTTTAATTCCAAGGGGATCTCAGTTCAGTTCAGTTCAGTTCAGTCGCTCAGCCATGTCAGACTCTTTTCGACCCCATGGACTGCAGCACGCCAGGCTTCCCTGTCCATCACCAACTCCTGGAGTTTACTCAAACTCATCAAGTCAGTGATGCCATACAACCATCTCCTCCTCTGTCGTCCCCTTCTCCTCCCACCTTCAATCTTTCCAACCATCAGGGTCTTTTCAAATGAGTCAGTTCTTCTCACCAGGTGGCCAAAGTACTGGAGTTTCAGCTTCAGCATCAGTCCTTCCAATGGATATTCAGGACTGATTTTTTAGGATTGACTGGTTGGATCTCCTTGCAGTCCAAGGGAGTCTCAAGAGTCTTCTCGAACACCAGTTCAAAAGCATCAATTATTCAGTGCTCAGCTTTCTTTATAGTCCAACTCTCACATCCATACATGACTACTGGAAAAACCAGAACCTTGACTAGATGGACCTTTGTTGGCATAGTGATGTCTCTGCTTTTTAATATGCTGTCTAGGTTGGTCATAACTTTTCTTCCAAGGAGCAAGAGTCTTTTAATTTCATGGTTGCAGTCATAATCTGCAGTGATTTTGGAGCCCAAGAAAATAAAGTCAGCCACTATTTCCACTGTTTCCCCATGAAAGTGCCATGAAGTGATGGAACCGGATGCCATGATCTTAATTTTCTGAATGTTGAGCTTTAAGTCAACTTTTTCACTCTCCTTTTTCACTTTCATCAAGAGGCTCTTTAGTTCTTCTTCGCTTTCTGCCATAAGGGTGGTGTCATCTGCATATCTGAGGTTATTTATATTCCTCCCGGGCAATCTTGATTCCAGCTCGTGCTTCATCCAGTCCAGCATTTCTCATGATGTACTCTGCATAGAAGTTAAATAAGCAGGGTGACAATATACAGCCTTGACGTTCTCCTTTCCCAATTTGGAACCAGTCTGTTGTTCCATGTCCTGTTCTAACTGTTGCCTCCTGACCTGCATACAAATTTCTCAGGAAGCAGATCAGGTGGTCTGGTGTTCCCATCTCTTCCAGAATAAGGGGATCTATAATCCATTAATTATTAAAGAGGTCAGCAAACTTTTTTAGGTAAAAGATCACATAGTGAATATTTAAGACTTTGTAGATAACATATGGAATTCTGTTGCATATTCTTAATTCTGTGTTTTGTTTTGGTTTTTCTGGAACTTTTTTTTTTTTTTTTTTTTGGTGTATGGCATGGGGATCTTAGTTCCTTTCCTCAACCAGGGATTAAACCCGTGCACCCTGCATTGGGAGCACAGAGTCTTAACCACTCAATGGCCAGGGAAGTCCCTTGGAACACTTAAAAATGTGTAACTCTAAGCTCAAGCACCACAGAAAACAGATCTTGGCCCAGATTTGCAGACTGAAGACTGCAAACCCCTGTATTATTAATAATACTACCAATAGCTTTTGACTGTCCATCATCCCCCTGTTATATCATTTCCTTTATGATCATCTCAGATTCTATAATTACCTCCTTGCATACAACTTCATCTCCTTGCCCTTTGATAATCCATTACACTAAAGCCCAACCCTGCTTAAAATCAACTCTCTGCCTACTCCAAGCCTGCACTCACACAGCTAAACTCAACTGGAAAACATTCAGACAACTATTCTTTAAATACGTAACTATTAACTTTAAAGTGGACATAAATGTCCCCTGGTATTCCTACATTCTGAGAATTATTTTATTCCTTCTCTTCAGGTCCCTCAACATCTTCCTCATCCTCACTCTCATTGAGAAAATAAACACAATCAGAAAACAATTCCAATCACCTACCTATAACTGCCTAAGTTCTCTGTCTGCCTTCCTAATACAGATGAAGTGAGCACACTCCTATCAAGAGCCCACTCCACACTTGTACACTAAATCCCATTCCTTCTTGTCTCCTCATGGACGGTTCTCCACCAACCGTCGCACTCTCTCCAAAATCAATCATCTATGTCTTCTAGGCCATTCCAAGTAGCACATAAACATGCTATCATTTCTTCCACACATCATGTTCACCCATACATACATATATACATCCATACAAAATGCTCCAGCTACCCATGTTTTTCAAGTCTCTTTACTCAAAAGAATTGTCTCTTCTCATTGTTTACAACTTCTCTACTCTCTTACTTTCTTAAATCTACTCTAATGAATCCATTCCTCCACCAAAACTGTTCTTTTCAAGGTCATCAAGTTCCTCAAAATTGCTAAAATCAATGGCCAATTCTAGATCTTCAACTTATTTGGCAGCAGTATTTATCACAAATGATCACTACCTAGAAACTCTTCAATAAGTGTTCAGGACACCACATACTTTTGGGTTTCCTATCTCACTGACCATTTCTCAGTCTCTTTTTCTGGTTCTTCTTCATTACTCCAAATATCTTAATGTTAGAGTACCCAAGGGTGGCCTTGGTCCTTTCTCTTCTTTCTCCACATTTACATCCTTGATAACTTCATCTAGTTTCATGGTTTTAATACAATCCACAAACTGATGACACCCAAATTTGTACCTCTAATCCAGATAATTTCTGTTTGCCAGACTCATATTCAACTACTTCCTTAGAATCCCTACTTGGACACCTGTCTAATAGGCATCTCAAAGATACATATCCAAAATCAAACCCTGTTCTTCATCACCTCATCTCAACCCCCATTCAAAAAGTGCTTCTTTTTTTTTTTTTTTTTTTTTACCATACTTAGCTACTTTTTTTTTTTTAATTCTTCCGATTTTATTTTATTTTTAAACTTTACATAATTGTATTAGTTTTGCCAAATATCAAATTGAATCCGCCACAGGTATACATGTGTTCCCCATCCCGAACCCTCCTCCCTCCTCCCTCCCCATACCATCCCTCTGGGCCGTCCCAGTGCACCAGCCCCAAGCATCCAGCATCATGCATCAAACCTGGACTGGCAACTCGTTTCCTACATGATATTTTACATGTTTCATTGCCATTCTCCCAAATCTTCCCACCCTCTCCCTCTCCCACAGAGTCCATAAGACTGTTCTATACATCAGTGTCTCTTTTGCTGTCTCGTACACCGGGTTATTGTTACCATCTTTCTAAATTCCATATATGTGCGTTAGTATACTGTATTTATGTTTTTCCTTCTGGCTTACTTCACTCTGTATAATAGGCTCCAGTTTCATCCACCTCATTAGAACTGATTCAAATGTATTCTTTTTAATGGCTGAGTAATACTCCATTGTGTATATGTACCACAGCTTTCTTATCCATTCATCTGCTGATGGACATCTAGGTTGCTTCCATGTCTTGGCTATTATAAACAGTGCTGCGAGTGCTTCTTTTGTAACTTCTACCATCTCAGTGGGGCTTCCCTTGTAGCTCAGTTGGTAAAGAATCTGCCTGCAGTGCAGGAAACCTGGGTTCGATCCCTGGGTCAGGAAGATCCCCTGGAGAAGGAAATGGCAACCCACTCCAGTATCGTTGCCTGGAAAATCTCATGGACAGAAGAGCCTGGTGGGCTGCAGTACATGGGGTCGCAAAGAGTAGGGCACAACTGGGCGCTAACACTTACTTACTTACTTACTTACTTACCATCTTAGTAAATACCTTACCAGTTACTCAGGCCAAAATCCTGGAAGTTATCTCTGACTTCTCTCTGACCCCAACCATACCCAATCCATCAGGAGTTCTTTTGGGTTCTAACTTTAAAATATATGCAGAATCTTAAACCACTCCTATGATACTAAAAGGTTCAGGTCACATCAATGCTTTCCCAGGTAACTGCACTCCACTTTTGTTTCCTTTGCACCCCCAACATAATCACCTTTCTTTTAAAATATAATTTAAATCATGTCAATCCTCAGTTCAAAACAAAAGACAAAAAAAAAACTTTTTTAAAAACTAAAAACTGAAGTTCTTGCAATGGTCTGCATTCTACAAGATCCCACATGACACGATCCTTTGCTGCCTCTTTTATTGCCTCTCTTACTACTGTCCCAATTGTTCAACCCAGTCCCAGCCATATTGGCCTCCATGCTATTTCTAGAGTAATCCAGGCATGCTTTGTATTCAATTTTTGCACTTAACGATCCCTCTGTCTGGAATGTAACTTCCCTCAGGTATCTGCATGACTCATCCCCTCACCTCTTTCATGTGTGTATGTGTGTTAGCTACTCATTCATGTCTGACTCTTTGCAACCCCATGGACTGCAGTCCGCCAGGATTCTCTGTCCATGGGATTCTCTAGGCAATAATACCAGAGTGGGTTGCCAGTTCCTTCTCCAGGGGATCTTCCTGACCCAGGGATTAAACCCAGGTCTCCCACATTGCTGGCATATTCTTTACCATCTGAGCCACTAGGGAAACCCTTTCATAACTTTGATCAAATGTTACCTCCTCAATGTGGCATTCCCTGACAGCCCTATGTAACATTAAAACCCCATTCTCACTCAAGACACTACCTATGCATTATCCTTTTATCATTTTCCTCCAACATTATACAAATAAATTGATAAAATTGTCTACCCCCACCAAATGCATAAAAGGTGATTTTTTTTTACTATATTTTGTTCACTACTATGAACTCAGGGCCTAAAACAATGCTTGGCAGTACATACTCACTAAACATTTATTTTAAAACAAAACAACAACAACAAAAAATCAGATTAGCACATACAGGTCAAATTTATTCCCCTATACCAATTAAAACTTTAAAAAGAAATTTTTCACTAGCCCCAAATATCTATATTAATTTATCCTAGAGAAGCTATTCAGGAATCCACACTATAGCGAATTCAGTTTTTCACTAAATCCAAACTTCATTACTTTTTAATCCAGTAAGGATATAAAATTCTTCCATTTCTCAGTCCATTTTTTCTATAGAACTAAAATAAATGCTGCACATCTAGTAACCATATAACTCTACTTAATACATATATGTGTATATATACACACGGGCTCCCCAGGTGGCACAGTGGTAAAGAATCCGCCTGCCAATGCAGGAGATGCAAGAGATATGGGTTCAATCCCTGGGTTGAGAGGATCCCTTGGAGTAGGAAATGGCAACCCACTCCAGTATTCTTGCCTGGAAAATTTCATGGACAGAGGAGCCTAGTGGGTTACAGTCAATGAGCCACAGAGAGCTGAGCAACTGAGCACACACACATATATACACATATACCTATTTTTTTGTCATTTATATTGGATTGGCCAACATGTTCATTTCCATAAGATATTATGGAAGTTTTTGGCCAAATCAATAACTTCATATCAAATGACAATACTGATTTTCTAAGATTAAGTACTCACTGATTAAAATTCCTTATTAAAAAAGAGTCAGGGTCAAACAGTTAAGATTATCAAAACCAAAGAAAAGTCCAAGAAACTGGCACAGCCAAATGAAACCTAATAAACATAACAACTAAATATATGTGAGATCCTGGATGAGATCCTGTAACAGAGAAAGAACATTAGGGAAAAACTAAGGAAATTATTATAAACCATGGACTTTAGGTTAATAATAGTGAATTACTGGTTCATCAATTTTGTTACTGGTCCATCAATTTTAACAAATGTACTACATTAATGTAAGACATTAATAATAAGGAGAAGGCAGTGCAAAGGTATATGGGAACTCTTTACAAAGCTATTGCTTTGTAAATTTTCTGTAAATCTAAAAATGTTCAAAAAGATTCAATCTACTAAAAAGGGGGAAGAGGGCCTATATCAAGAGTACAGAGTAGGATAAGCATGAGCTCACCTCCTCCCACAGGCACACCAAAATTACAACTACTTAGAGAGCAACCATCTCTGAGAATGACCAGAAGACAAAAAGAAAAGATTTCCCATAACTAAGATATAAAGAAGCCACAAAAAAGCAGGTAGGAGGGGCAGAGACACAGTCTATTCAGGACCCACCCCACAACCCCAGTGTGGCAACCCACAATGGGGAGGAAAATCACAACTATAGACGTCCTCCCCAAGGACTGAGGAGTCCAATCTGCACATTGGGCTCCCCAGCCCATGAGTCCCGTACCATGATAAGCCCCCAAAATGTCTGACTTTGAAAATCAACAGGGCTCACATTTGGGAGAGCCAGAAGGGTGTAGGAAACTGAGACATAGCTCTTTAAAGGTGCAGGAAAAACACACACACAATCTGAAATTAAGCACAAGGCAGCAGTGTGAAAGACGCCAGGGTCAGACCTGTCTGCTGATCTTAAGAAATATTCTGCTGGGACTCCCCCTGAGTACTGAGACACTGTCAGCAGCCACTTTTGTGATCTCATATTACCTTGATGACACTAGAAGTTGCAGGTATTTTGGAATCCTCTCTTGAGCTTATTAACACCAGGGGCCTGCCCCACCTACCAGTGTGCTAACAGAAATTGCATGGCAGCAGGCCTCTGAGCCAGATGTGAAGAGGCTGCATTGTCCACCAATGTACCCCTGGTAATAACATGAAGCAGGTCATCTCAGCTACCTGGGCCCAGGGGCCAGCTCCACATACGAGCAAACCCGTATCGGTTGGTCCTACAATAGAAAGGTGCATATAGTCCACAAGGGTACACCCCTGAAGCATCTTCTGATGGACAGAAGCAAGCATGCACCTGGACACCTCCTACATAAGACCACTTCTCCAGGATCAAGAAATGTAATGGGCCCACCTAACACAAAGAAACAAACAGAGAATTAGGCTAAATGAAAATGATCCAAATGAAAGAACAAGATACTCTTAGAAAAATGACTAAATGAAATGGAAATAAACTATCTGATAAAGAATTGAAGGTAATAATTATAAAGATGCTCACCAAACTCAGAATAAGAATGGATGACCCCAATGAGAACTTCACAGAGACAGAAAATATGCTTAAAAATCAGAGCTGAAGTACAATAACCCAAATGGAAAACATACGAGAGGGAATCAATGGGAGACTAGATGATACAGAAGAACAGACTGGTTATCTGAAAGACACAGAAGTGGAAACCACCCATGCTGAACAGAAAAAAAGATAAAGAACTCAGAAAAATGAGAATAGTTTAAGGCAGGGGGTCTCAAACCTTTGGGATCTAATGTGATGTGAGGTGGAGCTGATGTAATAATAAAAGAAAGAAAGTGTACAATAAGTGTAATGTGTTTGAATCATCCTGAAACCACCTCTCCTCCCCAGTCCATGAAAAAACTGTCTTCTGCACCAATCCCAAGGGCCAAAAACACTGGGGACCACTGGTAAGGGACCTGGGGGACAACATCAAGTAAGTGCACTAACATTCACATTACAGGAATTCCAGAAAGAAGAGAGACAGACAAAGGGTAGAGAAGTTATTCGAAGAAATAACGGCCTAAAACTTCCCCAGTGTGAGGAAGGAAACAAATATCCAGGTCCTGGAAGAACAGACAGTCCCAAAGAAAATAAACCCAATGAGGTCCACACCAAGACACATTATATATAAAATGTCAAAAGATAAAGAGAAAATCTTAAAAGCAAGAGGAGAAAAACAACTAGTTACCCATAAGACTATTGGCTAATTCTTCAGCAGAAACTTGGGAGGTCAGAAGAGTGGCACAATATATTCAAAGTAATGGAGGGAAAAAAAGAAACTTCAATCAAGAAAACTACCCAGCAAGGTTATCATTCAGAATTGAAGGAGAGATAGAGTTTTACAGACGACAAAAAGCTGGAGGAGATCACTACCATTAAACCAACCTTATAAGAAAAGTTCATACTGTTCATGGGGTTCTTGAGGCAAGACTACTACAGTATTGAGAACCCCATGAACAGTATGAACTTTTCTTGTAAGGCTGGTTTGATGGTAGTGAACTCCTCCAACTTTTTGTTGGTCCACTAGAGAAGGCAATGGCAAACCACTTCAGTATTCTTGCCTTGAGAACACCATTAGCAGTATGAAAAGGGAAAAGGACAGGACACGGAAAGATGAACTCCCCAAGTCGGTACGTGCCCAATATGCTACTGGAGAAGAGTGGAGAATAACACCAGAAAGAATGAAGAGACGGAGCCAAAGAGAAAACAACACCCAGTTGTGTATGTCCCTGGTGATGGAAAAAAGTCCAATGCTGTAAAGAACAATATTGCATAGGAACCTGAAATGTTAGGTCCATGAATCAAGGTAAATTGGAAGTGGTCAACAGAAGATGCTAAGAGTGAACATCAAAATTTGATGAATCAGAGAACTAAAATGGACTGGAATGGGAGAATTTAACTCAGATGACCATTATATCTACTACTGTGGGCAAGAATCCCTTAGAAGAAATGGAGTACCCTCATAGTCAACAAGAATCCGAAATGCAGTCCTTGGGTGCAATTTCAAAAATGACTAAATGATCTCTGTTCATTTCCAAGGCAAACCATTCAATATTACAGTAATCCAACTCTATGCTCCAACCAGTAATGCTGAAGAAGCTGAAGCTGAACAGTTCTATGAAGACCTACAAGACCTTCTAGAACTAACACCCAAAAAAGATGTCTTTTCATTATAGGGGACTGGAATGCAAAAGTAGGAAGACAAGAGATACCTGGAGTAATGGGCAAATTTGGCTTTGCAGTACAAAATGAAGCAGGGCAAAGGCTAACAGAGTTTTGCCAAGAGAACACACTGGTCTTAGCAAACACCCTCTTCCAACAACACAAGAGAAGACTCTACACGTGACCATCACCAGATGGTCAATACCAAAATCAGATTGATTATATTCTTTGCAGCCAAAGATGGAGAAGCTCTATTTGGCCAGCAAAAATGAGACCAGGAGCTGATTGTGGATCAGATCAAGAAGGTATTGCAAAAGTCAGACTGAAAGAAAGTGGGGAAAACCACTATACTATTCACGTATGACCTAAATCAAATCCCTTACAACTATACACTGGAAGTAAGAAATAGATTCAAGAGATTAGATCTGATAGACAGAGTCCCTGAAGAACTATGGACAGAGGTTCGTGACACTATACAGGAGGCAGAGATCAAGACCATCCCCAAGAAAAAGAAACACAAAAAGGCAAAATGGTTGTCTGAGGAGGCCTTAACGTAGCTGAGAAAAGAAGAGAAGCTAAAACAAAAGAGAAAAGGAAAGATATACACATTTGAAGGCAGAGTTCCAAAGAATAGCAAGGCAAGGTAAGAAAGCCTTCCTCAGTGATCAATGCAAAGAAATAGAGGAAAACAATAGAATGGGAATGACTAGAGATCTCTTCAAGAAAATTAGAGTTAGTTACCAAGGGAACATTTTATGCAAAGATGGGTATAATAGAGGACAGAAATGGTATGGACCTAACAGAAAAAGAAGATATTAAGAAGAGGTGACAGATTACACAGAAGAACTATACAAAAAAAAATCCTCATGACCCAGGTAACCAGAATGGTGTGATCATCCACCTAGAGCCAAATATCCTAGAATGCAAAGTCAAGTGGGCCTTAGGAATCATCACTACCAACAAAGCTAGTGGAGGTGATGGAATTCCAGTTGAGCTATTTCAAATCATAAAAGATGATGCTGTGAAAGTGTTGCACTCAATATGCCAGCAAATTTGGAAAACTCATCAGTGGCCATAGGACTGGAAAAGGTCAGTTTTCATTCTCAAAGAAGTGAAAGGAATTTGGTCAGTTTCAATCCGAAAGAAAGGCAATGCCAAAGAATGCTCAATTTACCACACAATTGCACTCCTCTCGCACACTACCAAAGTAATGCTCAAAATTCTTCAAGCCAGGATTCAACAGTACGTGAACCATGAACTTCCAGATGTTCAAGCTGGATTCAGAAAAGGCAGAGGAACCAGAGATCAAATTCCCAACATCCACTGGATCATTGAAAAAGCAAGAGGATTCCAGAAAAACATCTACTTCTGCTTTATTGACTACGCCAAAGCCTTTGACTGTGTGGAACACAACAAACTGGGGAAAATTCTTAAAGAAATGGGAATACCAGACCACCTGAACTGTCTCCTGAGCAACCTGTATGCAGATCAAGAAGCACCAGTTAGAACCAGACATGGAACAACAGACGGGTTCCAAATCGGGGAAGGAGTACGTCAAGGTTGTATACTGTCACCCTGCTTATTTAACTTACATGCAGAGTACATCATGCGAAATGCTGGGCTGGATGAAGCACAAGCTGGAATCAAGATTGCCAGGAGAAATAGCAATAACCTCAGATACACAGATGACACTACTCTTATGGTAGAAAGCAAAAAACTAAAGAGTCTCTTGATGAATGTGAAAGAGGAGAGTGAAAAGTTGGCTCAACATTCAGAAAACTAAGATCACAGCATCTGGTCTCATCACTTCATGGCAAGCAGATGGGGAAACAAGAGAAACAGTGAAAGATTTTATTTACTTGGGCTCCAAAATCACTGCAGATGGTGACTGCAGCCATGAAATTAAAAGACTCTTGCCCCTTGGAAGAAAAGCTATGACCAACCTAGACAGCATATTAAAAAGCAGAGACATTACTTTTCCAACAAAGGTCCATCCAGTCAAAGCTATGGTTTTTCCAGTGGTCATGTATGGATGTGAGAGTTGGACAATAAAGAAAGTTGAGTGCCAGAGAACTGATACTTTGGAACTATGGTGTTGGATAAGACTCTTGAGAGTCCGTTGGACTGCAAGGAGATCCAACCAGTCTATCCTAATGGAAATCAGTCCTGAATATTCACTGGAAGGACTGATGCTGAAGCTGAAACTCCAATACTTTGGCCACCTGATGCAAAGAGCTGACTCATTTGAAAAGACCCTGAGCTGGGAAGGAGATCGAAAGCAGGAGAAGGGGATGACAGAGGATGAGACAGTTGGATGGCATCACCGACGCAATGGATATGAGTTTGAGCAAGCTCTGGGAGTTTGTGATGGACAGCGAAGCCTGGCGTGCTGCAGTCCATGGAACTGCAAAGAGTCAGACACGACTGAGTGACTGAACTGACAAGAAAAGTTAAAGCCACTTCTCAGGAGGAAAAGAAAAAAAAAAACTAGAAATAAGAAAATTATGAAGGAAAAGTCTCACTCGTAATGGCAAATATATAGTGGAGGAAGTGGATCAGTCACTTATAAAGCTAGTAGAAAGGATGAAAGGCAAAAGTAGTAAAATCATCTTATCTACAATAAGTAGTTAAGGGATACACAAAATTAAAAATGTGAAATATGACATCAAAAACATAAAATATGACGTGGGGGCTAAAAATGAAGGGCTTTGAGAAAGCATTTGAACTTAAACAAGATCATCACTTAAAACAGACAGCAATATATAATACATATACAGAAACAAATAAAAGTACAAAATACACACACAGAACAAAAAAAGAATCCAAACATAATGCTAAAGACAACCATAAAATCTCAAGAGAAGAAGAAACAGAGAAGAACTACAAAAACACCAGAAACAAATAACAAAATGGCAATACTTATATATAAATGGACAAAAATACTGTAATCAAAAGACAATGGATGGCTGAAGGGATTACAATATCAAGACCCATACATAAACTGTCTACAAGACACTTCAAATTTAAAGATACTTATAGATGTAAAGCAGAGGAATAGGAAAACATATTCCATACAAATGGAAATAAAAAGAAAGCTGGGTCAACAAGACATACATGAGAAAAAACCAGACTTTAAAGCAAAAATTGTAACAAGAAACAAAGGGCATTACACAAGGATAAACGGATGAATCTAACAAGTCATATCGCTTGTAAATATCTATGTGACCAACATAAAAGCATCTAAAAATATAAAGCAAATATTAACAGACATAAAAGGAGAGACAATAACACAATAATAATAGGGAACTTTAATGCCCCATTTACATCAATAGATAGAATAGCCAGACAAAAATCAATTTAAAACATTGGTCTTACATGACACATTATACCAGAAAGACTTTATATATAAATACACTAAGCATTCCATCCAAAAGCAGCAGAATACATTCTTTTCAATTGCACATTGAACATTCTCCAAGATCACATGCTTGGCCACAAAACAAGTCCCAATAAATTAAGAAGACTGAAATTATATCAAGCATCTTTTCTGACCACAACAGTATAAGACTAGAAAACAATTACAAGAAAAAAATAGAAAAATACAAACACACGGAGGCTAAGCAATATGCTACTAAACAACAAACTGGTCAACAAAGAAATCAAAGGGGAAATTAAAAAATACCTTGAGATAAACATACCTTGATATGTTTGATAAACATATCAAATCTATGGGGCACAGCAAAAGCAGTTCTAACAGCTAAGTTTACAATGATACAAGCCTACTTAAGAAATAAGAAAAACCTCAAGCAAACCATTTAACATTACACCTAAAGAAACTGGGGGAAAAAAACAATAAACAAAACCCCAAAGTTAGCAGAAGGAAGAAACTAAAAAAGATCAGAGCAGAAATAAATGAAACAGAAACTAAAAAATAATAAAGATCAGTGAAACTAAAAACTGATTCTTTGAAAAGATAAACAAAATTGATAAAACTTTAGCCAGACTCATCAAGAAAAAAAGACAGGACCCAAATAAATAAAAGCAGATAATAAAAGAAGTTACAATCAACACAACCAAAACACCACAGAAAGAATCATAAAAGATTACTATGAATAATTATAAGCCAATAAAATGCACAAAGGCTTCCCTGGTGGCTCAGTTGGTAAAGATTCCATCTGCAATGCAGGAGACCACCTGGAATGTAGAAGACCCGGGTTCGTTCCCTAGGTTGGGAATATGCCCTAGAGAAGGAAATGGCAACCCACTCCAGTATTCTTGCTTGGAAAATCCCATGAACAGAGGAGCATGGCAAACTACAGTTCATGGGGTTGCGAGAGTCAGACACAACTTAGCAACTAACCCACTACCACCACCACAAAATGCACAAAGCAGGAGAAATGGATGAACTCCCAGAAACATACACTCTTCCAAGACTGAATCATAAAGAAACAGCAAATACGAACAGACTATAGTTATCAATAATGAAATTGAATTGGTAATCAAACAAAACCCCAACAAAAGTCCAGGACCAAATGGCTTCACAGAGAATTCTATCAAACATTTAAAGAAGAGTAAATACCTATCCTTCTCAAACTATCCCAAAAAAAAGAAGGATCACTCCCAAATTCATTCCAACAGTGTTTCCTTTACGCTTATACCAAAATCAGATAAAAACACTATAAAAATATTATAAGCCAATACTCCTGGATAAACAAAGATGCAAAAATCTTCAATAAAATACTAGCAAACCAAATTGAAGAATACATTAAAAGGATCATACACCACAATCAAGTGGGGTTTATCCCAAGGATGCAAGGATGGTTCAATATCCAAAAATCAATCAATGTTATACACCATGTTAACAAGACAAAAGATAAAAAGATAAAAATCATGATTATCTCAATATATGTAGAAAAAGCATTTGACAAAATCCAACATCCATTTATGATAAAAACTCTCAACAAAATGGGTATGGTGGAAATATACCTCAATATAATAAAGTCCATATATGACATTCTGCTTATTTAACTTACATGCGGAGTACATCATGAGAAATTCTGGGCTGGATGAAGAATAAGCTGGAATCAAGACTGCTGGGAGAAATACCAAAAACCTCAGATATGCAGATAACACCACTCTTATGCCAGAAAGCGAAGAAGAACTAAAGACCCTCTTGATGAACGTGAAAGAGGAGAGTGAAAAAGTTAGCTTAAAACTCAACATTCAGAAAACTAACATCATGGTCTGGTCCCATCACTTCATGGCAAATAGATGGGGAAATAGTGGAAACAGTGATGACTTAATTTTGGGGGGCTTCAAAATCACTGCAGATAGTGACTGCAACCATGAAATTAAAAGACTCTTGCTCCTTGGAAGAAAAGTTATGCCAAACTACACAGCATATTAAAAAGCAGAAACATTACTTTGCCAAAAAAGGTCCACCTAGTCAAAGCTCTGATTTTTCCAGTAGTCATGTATGGATGTGAGAGTAGGACTGTACAGAAAGCTGAGTGCTGAAGAATTGATGCTTTTGAACTGCGATGTTGGAGAAGACTCTTAAGAGTCCGTTGGGCTGCAAGGAGATCCAACCAGTCAATCCTAAAGGAAATCAGTCCTGGTATTCACTGGAAGGACTGATGTTGAAGCTGAAATGCCAATACTTTGGCCATCTGATGCGAAGAACTGACTCAATGGAAAAGACCCTGATGTTGGGAAAGATTGAAGGCGGGAGGAGAAGGGGATGACAGGGGATGAGATGGTTGGATGGCATCACTGACTCAATGGACATGAGTTTGAGTAAACTCCAGGAACTGGTGATGGACAGGGAGGCCTGGCATGCTGCAGTCCATGGGGTTGCAAAGAGTCAGACACTACTGAGTGACTAAACTGAACTGATGACAAACCCACAGCTAAGACTCAGCAGAGAAAGCTGAAACCTTTTCCTCTAAGATTGGGAAAGAGACAAAAATACCCACTGTCACCACATTTACTCAACATGTATTGGAAGTCCCAGCCACAGCCATCAGACAAGAAAAAGAATCCAAATTGGAAGAGAAGAAATAAAACTGTCACTATTTGCAGAGAACATGATATTAAATATACAAAACCCTAAAGACATCACAAAAAAACTTTCAAGCCAACTTATGAATTCAATAAAGTTGAAGAATACAAATTTAATATATGGAAGTCTGTTTCATTTCTATACACTAATAATGTACTATCAGAAAGGAAAAAAATTAAGAAAACAATCACATTTATAACTGCATCAAAAAGAATAAAATAACTAGGAATAAATTTAAGTAAGAAGGTGAAAGACCTGTACTCTAAAAACTGTAAAATACTAATGAAAAAAATTGATAATGAAACAAATAAAAGGAAAGATATACCATGCTCATGGGTTGGAAGAATTAACACTCAAAATGTCTATACTACAAAAACCCATCTACAAATTCAATGCAATCTCTATCAAAATATCAATGGCATTTTACACAAAACTAGAAAAAATAATCCTAAAATTGATATGGAACCACAAAAGACTCCAAATAGGCAAAGAAGAACAAAGAGAGTTAGCATACTCCCAGAGTTCAAATTATACTACAGAGCTATAATAATCAAAGAGCTTCCCAGACGGCACTAGTGGTAAAGAATCCACCTGCCAATGCAGGAGACATAAGAGACATGGGTTTGATCCCGGGGTCAGGACGATCCCCTGGAGGAGGGCATGGCAACCCACACCAGTATTCCTACCTGCAGAATCCCATGGACAGAGGAGCCTGATGGGCTACAGTCCATGAGGTAGCAAACACTCAGACACAATTGAAGCAACTTAGCACGCATGCCAATGCAAGAGACACGGGTTCAGTCTCTGGGTTGGGAAGATCTCTTAGAGGAGGAAATGGCAACCCACTCTAGTATTCTTGCCTGGAAAATCCTATGGACAGAGGAGACTGACAGGCTGAAGTCCATGGAGTCACAAAGAGCCAGACACAACGAAGTGACTGAGCATGCATGCACACATACTAATCAAAATAGTGCAGTGCTCACAAAAGCAGTCACATAGATCAATGGAATGGAACAAAGCTCAGGAATAAGCCATGATTAGAGTCAATTAATCTACGACAAAGGAGGCAAAAATATCAAGTGGTGAAAGTCTCTTCAATAAATAGTGTTGGGAAAATTGGACAGTTAAACGCAAAAGAATCAAACTAGACCACTTTCTTATACCATATACAAAAATAAACTCAAAATCGATTAAAGACTAAAAATATAAAACCCTTGTAAGAAAACATAGGCAATAAATCCTGACAACAGTATATCTTTTTGTATCTATCTCCTCAGCCAAGCGAAACAAAAGCAAGAATAAACAAACAGGACTTATAAAACTAAAAACTTTTGCATAGCAAAGAAAAACAACAACAAAAGAAAAAGGCAACCTTTTTATTGGGAAAAGATATTTGCAAGTGATATATCCAACAAAGGGCTAATATACAAAATATACAAATAATATACACGACTCAATATCAAAAAACCAAGCAATCTGACTAAAAAATGGGCAGAGGAACAGAAGAAACATTTTTTCAAAGATGACACACAGATGACCAACAGAAACATGAAAAGTTGCTTAATGTCACTATCAGGGAAATGCAAATCAAAATCACGATGAGGTATCACCTCACACATGTCAAAATGGCTATTACCAAAAAGACAACAAATAAAAAGCATTGCCAAAGAGAAAAAGGAACCCTCTCATGTTGGTGGGATAAATTGGTGCAGCCACTATAGAAAACAATATGAAGGTTGCTCAAATAATAAAAAGAACAACCAGACGATCCTGCAATTCCACTCCTGGGTTTCTATTTGAAGAAAACAAAAACACTAATTTGAAAAGATATATGCACACCTATGTTCATGGCAATATTATGTCAAATAGCAAGATATGGAAGCAGACTAAGTGTCCACCCATAGATAGATAAAGAAAATATGGTATACATTTATGTATACAATGGACTACTACTCAGCCATAAAACAGAATGAAATCTTGCCATATGCAACAACATGAATGGACCTATGGGTTATTCTGGTAAGTGAAGTAAGTCAGGCAAAGAAAGGTAAAAACCAGATGATTTCACTTATATGTCATACCTATAAACCAAAACAAACAAAACAGAAACAGACTCAGATACAGAGAACAAACTGGTAGTTGCCAGAGAAATGGGGAGTTGGCAAATGGTCAAAATAGGTGAAGGAGATTAAAAGGTACAAACATCCATCCAGTCACATAATAAGTTTTGAGGATATAATATAATGTACAGCATGAAGAATATAGTCAATAATATGATAATAACTTTGTACGGTGACAGATGATTGCTATAGTTTCCAAGGAGAGCATTTTTAATGCATATAAATGTTGAATCACTATGTTGTACACCTGAAACCAATACTGTATGTCAACCATACTTCAGTAATTTTTTAAAAAATAAACACAAGAGATAAAAAGGGGGTAGGAGGCTGGCAGTCAGGTTAGTATTATGTCAGTAAATACTATATTCCTTTTAGTGCTAAACCTAAACAAATCAAAAAATACTATTCACAAATTTCATAATAAATCTTAGTATAATATACATTGTGTTAAGTCATTTCAGTCATGTTCAACTCTTTTCGACCCTATGGACTATAGCCCACCAGGCTTCTCTATCCATGGGCTTCTCCAGGCAAGAATACTGCAGTGAGTTGCCACGCCCTCCTCCAGGGGATCCTCCCGACCCAAGAATTGAACCCACGTCTCTTACATCTCCTGCACTGGCATGCAGGTTCTTTACCACTAGCGCCTCCTGGGAAGCCCATAATATGTATCATTTACACCTAATAATAAAAAATGAGAGAAAGCTATCTATTATACATGAATCTAAGTTCTGGTTTAGTAAACATTAAAGAAAGGTAGTAAAATAAGGACACCCCAATTAGATTCAGTTTGGAGAGCAGATCTGTTCAAGGGCCACATAATGTACATACAAACACCCTTTAGTAGTTTTTCCCCTTTCCTATTATATAAGCTCAGAAATAGGTGAAAGAAACAAAAGCGAAAAAAAGGAGGAGGGAAGAGAAAAGACTAACAGGGAGGGAGGGAGGGAGGAAAAAAGGAAGGGAGGGAGGGACTAACAATGGTTTAAAGCAAAGAAATAAAGACAAGTTTAAACTCACAGAAACACAGAACTTAAACATAAATAAAATGTATGACTAAGTCACCTATCAAAATAACAGTAACAAGATCAAAGTAACATGAAAACTGTAATTCTCAATAAGGGGAATAAAGTTGAGATATAGTTTATAATTTTTTTTAAATAGGGGGGAAAATTCCAAATAGTAATTAATATCTACAGATATTAATAAAGTTACGAATAAAGTTACAAATACTAGAATAGTGTACCCCAGAAAAAATACTTTAAAAAATAGATTATAAGCTTCTTAAGGTCAAAAGCCATACTATATTCATCTCTTTATTCCCCCTGGTGTCTACACATAAGAGTTATTTAATACCTTTTTTTAAGTGAACAATTCATTTGTATTATAGCTAAATGTTAATTTTCCCTAAAAGAATATCCAAAAGTAGTGCTTCAGGAATCCAAATCAGAGAGACCAGAGACGGTTTTTCTACAGTTACAATATGACATCATAAGAAAAAAAGTTTGAGTTTCAAAAGTTTCTAAGGAAAGATAAGTTCAGATTCTTAAATGAATTAATGCTGCCTAATTATTAATAAATGCTTAAGAAAGTCATACATATGTTCTTTTATAACGAGAGAAAATAGATTTAAAGTAACAGCATCAGCTTTCTGCAAAATATCACATTTTAAAAATACATTCATGAAGGTTATTTCAAAAGTATTTTTGTAAAGTTAGTTAATAGTTATATAAGTAAAAAGTATAGAAACCTGGCCTGCAGGCCACAATATTTTTTATAATTTCTAGTAAGAAGTATAAATTGTAAAAATATTTAAACTGATTATGAAAGTAGGTGTTACACTGTAAAATAATTTTCTTTTCTTCAGCCATGCCATGCAGCTTGCTGGATCTTAGTTCCCCAGCCAGGGACTGAACCCATACCCCCTGCAGTGGAAGTACAGAGTCCTAACCACTGGACCACCAGGGAATTCCCTAAGATTAATTTATTTTAATCATCTTTAAACTTTAACATAACTTTTGATAAACTTCTATATTCATCAAAAGAGCAGGCTAATATTTCTATTAACCAGAATTCTACTTATGAAAGATGGCAGAGATGAGATCCTTTCCACATTCCTCCACCAATTAGAACACCTAAAACTATTAAGGCTTATTAATACCCCTGGTCACTGTGGAAATTAATAAAAGTACTGACTTCTCAAAGTTCTAAATACCACCCTAACTTTATAAACCAGGCTCCAATTCTGATGATTTATAAGAGTAAAAATTAAATACAGTATATTCTGTATTGCAACAAAAGCCTTACAAACTACAGACATACCTCATTTTACAGTGTTTCACTTTATTGTGCTTTATGTATACTGAGTTCGTTTTTTCTTTTCTTTTTTTTACAAAATAAACTATACAAATTGAAGGTTTATGGCAACTCTGCATTATCAGATGATGATTAGCATTTTTTAGCAACAAAGTATTTTTTAATTAAGGGATATACATTTTTTTCTTGACATACTGCTATTGCACACTTAACAGACTACATTATGGTGTAAACATTACCTTAATATATACCAGGAAACCAAAAAATTCATGTGACTCACTTTATTACGATATTTACTTTTGGGGTGGTCTGAAACCAAACCTGCAATATCTCTGAGGTATATCTATGTATTATTATATTCTAGAGACGAGAACAAAAAGGGAAGCCAGTGCAAACTCAAAAATATCTTTTCACACACTAGTCATGGGAATTCTTTATATAATCACAATAATATTTTTTAAATTGCGTAATATTTAATGATATAATAGTAATGGTTTCACTAGTAATCTGGCAATATAACCTCAAAAAGAAAGAGTTAATGCTATTATATAGCAGTAATTCAATATTCTTCTCATTTCTAAATTATTTTCCTCTTCGTAACTAAAAGTGTTATTTTAGAAGAAACTCAAATTTGACAAAAATCTTCATTTAATTTCCTCAAAAATAAATCAGAAAAATGTAGGAATTTTCATAATAGCAGACATTCCAGGAGGCTCTTATTTAAAGGGGGGGGAATTACAAAATATTGGTGAAATCACTTAAATTTCAAAAGACTGTAACCAATTATATATTTAATCTCAATAGATAACATCTTTAATGAAAAATGAAATAAACTTACTGCCATCTACTTTAAGTCATATCTCAAATAACCAAATACAAATTAATATAAAAGCATTTTACATTTTTTCAGACCTCTATCACACTTTTGAACTCACTTGGGTAAACAGGGATCTTTCCAACAGCAGCAGCAGTTTCTACAAAGTTTATTTACCTTGTCCAGGTCTTGGAGTTACAGTTGCTCCAGCAGACGGTGGCTCAAACTCCTATCAAACACAGTAATGTTATTACAGTGTCCTACTATAATGGGCAATTTATAATAAAATGGTGATATCACAGCCTTACCTTTGCTTTCTTTGAATCTGGATCAAACCTTTCAAGAATTAATTTAGCTGTTTTATAAGTTTCTTTTTCCATGACTTCTTCAAGCTGCAAACAAAAATTTCCACAAATTGTCACATTTTAAAACATTCATACACTACATATTTTTATAAGTCCTATTCAAAAAGTATTCAAGTACAAGGCTTAAAATAAATAGCACATAATACATCCAGATAGCACGAAAGACTTCCTACATTCAAATAATAAAATTCAGAATTTAAAATGGCTTCTGACCTCTAATATGCTACTTGTATTCAACAGCTTTACTACAAGGAAATACCAAATATTGCTAATTGTTTACGTATAATGAGGAGAATAATTACATGCACCAACTTCAATAATGGAATGTGCAAAAATCTATCAGCCATCATTATTGGAAGTTATTAGACATGACAAGCAAATGACAGGCAATTCCTCAGATTTATTTCCTCATAGCACTTAATGCTATTAATTTAAAGAAGGTCGTTAGCCAAGAGCTTTACAAAATAAAATCTCTGTGCCAATTAGCTGCTGTCAGCATCGATTTTAGATTATTTATTAGCAGAAGCAATTAGCTTGCTGCAAATTCAGTGAAAACTCAGTAACTGGGAGAACAGCCATGCTCTCTCATGGAATTTCCTCAAATGACTTTAAAAGGTGAAGCTCTCCCTTTTTTACTTAGATTCAAACAACTTTAGAGGTAAAAAACAGAACACAGTAAGAATTTAAGTAAAAAAATTTTACTGAGTTCTATGCTCACACTAGTGACTATATTTAAAGCACTTCATTATTACAGCATTTTATTTACAATTCACTCAAGTCACTTTATGGCTTAATATGTGGGTTTAATTTCAAAAGTAATCACTAGTAAAGCATCATTTTAGCAGTTAAAGCCCAATATCAGAAAAAGTTTTACTTTAATACAAGACAGTCATAATTATGACAGATAGCTAATATACAGAATGAAAATTCTTTTGCAAAACTTGAAGAGGAATTTTCCTTTTCAGTGACCACTGACAGCCACTTAGATTCATTAAATGTCATGTTTATTACAAAGGACATTTATTTTAAAATGCAAAGCAGAGCACATTTACCAAGTTAAACTATAACTAAAATATGCTGCCACAATAGTAGTTAATAGATTTCTCATTAAAAACTCAATATAATATTTAAGAAGTAAAAGTGCTTAGATGAATGATTTATTATTAATCTTGGTTTAGTGAAACTACAACATTTTTCTAATTATTTCAAAATTATCATAAAGTCTTAAAACAAGCACATCTAAATTTCTGATGTAAAGAAAATGTTTGTAACATTACTTCTTTGCTAATGCTAAGTCGCTTCAGTTGTGTCTGACTCTGTGCGACCCCATAGACGGCAGCCCACCAGGCTCCCCTGTCCCTGGGATTCTTCAGGCAAGAACAATGGAGTGGGTTGCCATTTCCTTCTCCAATGCATGAAAGTGAAAAGTGAAAATGAAGTCGCTCAGTCATGTCCGTAGCAACCCGATGGACTGCAGCCTACCAGGCTCCTCCGTCCATGGGATTCTCCAGGCAGAAGTACTGGAGTAGGGTGCCATTGCCTTCTCCGAACATTACTTCTTTAGGGCTGGGGAAAAACTGGGAATGGGGACAGAAGGCAAGACATGATCTATCCCCAAATGAACATAATCTACATGAAATAGCAAAGAACTGAATCCCTGACCTTTACAAATTGAGTTTTGATAGTCCAGACCACTGTTATAACAACAGAATTATATGTAATAATGAAAGTGGTTTATATGTACACAATACAATAGCTACAATACTATATGTGATAAATGATCACTTAAAATATTGCTTGTACAACTAAGGAATTCAACTGTAGCTTTTATTCTACTTTGTACTCAGTCACCCAGTCATGTCCAATTCTTTGGGACCCCTTGTACTGCAGCCTGCCAGGCTCCTCTATCCATGGGATTCTCCAGCATGAGTACTGCAGTGGGTTGCCATTTCCTCCTCCAGGGGATCTTCTTCCTCACCAGGGACAGAACCTGCATCTTCAGCATCTCCTGCACTGGCAGGTGGGTTCTTCACCACTAGGACCACCTGCTGCTACTGCTGCTGCTAAGTCGCTTCAGTCGTGTCCGACTTTGTGCAACCCCATAGACAGAAGCCCACCAGGCTCCCCCTGGGATTCTCCAGGCAAGAACACTGGAGTGGGTTGCCATTTCCTTCCCCAATGCATGAAAGCAAAAAGTGAAAGTGAAGTCGCTCAGTCGTGTCCGACTCTTAGCGACCCCATGGACTGTAGCCTACCAGGCTCCTCCGTCCATGGGATTTTCCAGGCAAGAGTACTGGAATGGGGTGCCATTGCCTTGTCCACCTAGGAAGCCTCTTTATCCTACTCCAAATAACAAAATTTTACATGGGTCTAGTGGCTGATTTGCACAGCACAATTCTAGAGTAAGACTACAGCTAGGTTTAAAAAGAAGATTAGTTACAACTGTGATCTTTAAAACAATACACAAAACTAAAAACTAAAATGCCACTTTAACAAACGATTGTCGCTCCTAGTACATCATTCAGCAAATATTCATGCTTATGCCTATGTACATTAAAGTATCTTAAAATCATTCTAAAAAGCAAAAAATACAAATCCATTCTCTTTTGCATTTCAGTTCAGTCGCTCAGTCGTGTCTGACTCTTTGCGACCCCATGAACTGCAGCACACCAGGCCTCCCTGTCCATCACCAACTCCCAGAGTTTACCCAAACCCGTGTCCATCGAGTCAGTGATGCCATCCAACCATTTCATCCTCTGTTGTCCCCTTCTCCTCCTGCCCTCGATCTTTCCCAGCATCAGGATCTTTTCAAATGAGTCAGCTCTTCACATCAAAAATCTTTTTTCTTGTAATAGCTTAATTAACACATTTATTCCTACTACATTTTAAGCAAATAATCTGTTTCATATAGAGAGACATCTGATCAGTGGGAAGAATACAAACTTGAAACCACAGCATGAGAAAAGATCTAGGTTCAAAGTACATTTCCATTCTTAATTAGCTATAGAAAGACTTTAAGCAAATCTGTTAGCCCCAGTTTCTCCTTTTGTAAAGCTGAAGACATAATACTATTTTCTCATAACACTGTTGTGCAATTTAAATAATATAGGAGAGTCTACAATAGCACCTAACACAAAACACACAATCTTCAGAGATTACATCAATTTTTCAGAGTGGATCTGAAACAAGGTTTCAAACACGTTTTCAAGTCCCGACATATTAATACCAGGATTCAGGAATGAGAAATTGAATTCTCAGAATACCCAAAATTATAAATTACTCTGTATTCTTCAAAATATTTTACATACTTTAAATAATAATGAATGATGTAACAAAGAATGGATTGCTTTCCTGTGATATGATTATATTGAAAGTTTCAGAGTTTTTTATTTAATATAGAGAGGGAGTCCCTGGTTCAGTTCAGTTGCTCAGTCGTGTTCGACTCTGTGCGACCCCATGGACTGCAGCACGCCAGGCCTCTCTGTCCATCACCAACTCCAGGAGTTTACTCAAACTCATGTCCATTAAGTCGGTGATGCCATGCAACCATCTCATCCTCTGTTGTCCCCTTCTCCTCCTGCCTTCAATCTTTCCCAGCATCAGGGTCTTTTCAAATGAGTCAGCTCTTCACATCAGGTAGCCAAAGTATTGGAGTTTCAGCTTCAGCATCAGTCTTCAAATGAATATTCAGGACTGATTTCCTTTAGGATGGACTGGTTGGATCTCCTTGTTGTCCAATGGACTCTCAAGAGTCTTCTCCAACACCGCAGTTCAAAAGCATCAATTCTTTGGTGCTCAGCTTTCTTTATCATCCAACTCTCACATTCATACATGACCAATGGGAAAACCATAGCTTTGACCTTTGTTGGCAAAGTAATGTTTCTGCTTTTTAATATGCTGTCTAGGTTGGTCATAGTTTTTCTTCCAAGGAGCAAGCATCTTTTAATTTCGTGGCTGCAGTTACCATCTGCAGTGATTTTGGAGCCCCAAAGAATAGTCTGTAACTGTTTCCCCATCCCTGATGCTCTGTGGTAAAGAATCCACCTACCAATGCAGGAGATACAGGTTTGATTCCTGGTCCAGGAAGCTTCCACATGCCACGGGGTAGCTAAGCCCGTGCACCATAAGAACTGAACCTGTGCTATAGAGCCGGGAGCTGCAACTACTGAGCCCATGTACCACAAATACTAAAGCCTGAGCCTGTGCTCCTCAACGAGAGAAGCCACAGCAATGAGAAGCCTGTGTACTGCAAGTAGAGAGTAGCCTCCATTTGCTACAACTAGAAAAAAGCCTGTGCAGCAACAAAGACCCAGCACAGCCAAAAATTTAAATAAACAATATAAAAAAGAGAAAAATAAACACAAGATTGCTTATTTATTATGAATCAACATTATTTTGCCAAGCTTATATATTTTGAGAACATATAAATTTATTTCTACCTGATACAGAATTTCATCAGAGAACACTAAAAGAAGGGAACACTAACACAAAATGTCAATTTTTTTATTTTGAGAGATAATTCTATAATATTTAAATTATAATTCTTGAAATAAAATTTTAAAACACACAAAGCATTAATTGCCCTATCCAATATTCTTGATGCTTATTTCTTAATGAATATTCCACACGTAGAAAAATGTCTTTTGGGGTTTCCCTGGTGGCTCAGTGGTAAAGAATCCATCTACCAATGCAGGAGACACAGATTCAATCCCTGAGTCGGGAAGATCCCACATGCCTCAGAGCAACTAAGACCATGTACTACAACTACTGAGGCTGTGTTCTAGAGCCCAGGAGCCACATCTACTGAGCCCACATGCCTTACAGCCCATGCTCCATAACAAGAGAAGCCACTGCAATGAGAAGCCTGCATACTGCAACTAGAGAGCAGCCCCCGCTTGCCATAACTAGAGAAAAGCCCGCACAGCAACAAAGACCCAACGCAGCCAAAAATATATTAAAAAATAAAATTTTTTAAAAGAGAAAAATGTATTTTGGACTTCCCTGGTGCTCCATTTGTTAAGAATCCTCCTGCCAATGCAGGGGACACCAGTTTGACCCCTGGTCTGGGACGATCCCACATGCTACAGAGCAACTAAGCCGAAGCACCACGACCAGTGAAGCCCACAAACTGCAGCTACTGAAGACTGCATGCCCAAGAGCCCACGCTACACAACAAGAGAAGCTACTGCAACCAGAAGCCCACACACTACAATGAAGAGCAGCCCCTGCTCACTGCAACTAGAGAAAGCGCACACACAGCAAGGAAGACTCAGTGCAGCAGAAAATAAACACATAACATTTTCTTTAAAGACGTCTTTTGTTTTGCATTGACTTTGGTCAAATTATTAAAGAGTGTGCCCCAAAGCATCTTCAATTCACAGCTTTAGGGTACATGTTTCACATTTAAACACATATTTTTAAAATGATAAAATAATGTCTTGCTGTTGTTGTTCAGTCTTTCAGGCATGTCCAACTCTTTGCAACTCCATGGACTGAAGCATGCCAGGATTCTGTCCTTCATCATCTCCCAGAGTTTGCTCAAACTAATGGCCACTGAATCAGTGACACCATCCAACTATCTCATCCTCTGTCATCCTCTTCTCCTCCTGCCTTCAATCTTTCCCAGCATCAGGGTCCTTTCCAATGAGTCGGCTCTTCTCATCAGATGGCCAAAGTATTGGAACTTCAGCTTCAACATCAGTCCTGCCAATGAATATTCCGGGTTGATTTCCTTTAGGATTAACTGATTTGATCTCCTTGCTGTCCAAGGAGCTCTAAAGAGTCTTCTCCAGCACCACAGTTCAAAAGTGTCAATTCTTCCACATTCATCCTTCTTTATGGTACAACTCTCACACCCATACATGACTACTAGAAAAATCATACCTTTGACTATATGCATCTTTGTCAGCAAACTGATGTCTCTGCTTTTTAATACATTTCTAGGTATGTCATAGCTTATATTTCAAGGAGCAAGCATCTTTTAATTTCATGGCTGCAGTCACCAACCACAGTGATTTTGGAGCCCCAAAAAATAAAGTCTCTCACTGTTTCCATTGTTTCCCGATCTATTTGCCATGAAGTGATGAGACCAGTTGCCATGATCTTCATTTTTTGAATGTCAAGTTTTAAGCCAGTTTTTTCACTCTCCTCTGTCACCTTCATCAAGAGGCTCTTCAGTTCCTCTTTGCTTTCTGCCATTAGGGTGGGTGTCATCTGCCTATCTGAGGTTATTTATATTTCTTCTGGCAATCGTGATTCCAGGTTGAGCTTCATCCAGCCTCATTTCACATGATGTACTCTGCATATGAGCTAAAAAAGCAGGGTGACAATATATAGCCTTGACATACTTCTTTTCCAATTTTGAACCAGAAAATATTGTCTGCTTATCCTGATTTTAGTTTTGCTGTTGAAATCAATATTTTTTCTAATAATTCAGATTTTAAATTATTTTTTGATTTCACATAGGCATATTTCACAATAACACTAACTTCTCTCTCTGTATTTCTTCTGTTAAAGTATTTACAAAGATATGTAGCCTATAGTGAATATTCAAACACTGGAAAATGCCAGCAAATATTACTGGGTAATATAAAAATGTAACATTTGAAACTTCTAGTGAGGTTAATAGCCCCACACAGAATCATATGCTAAAATTGTCAATTTAAGGACTTCTTTTGCTTCCAAAATTTATTTCATGGAATGTCACTTTGTACAGGATTCTGTGCAGAGTATACTACAGTATACTGTGAGTGACATTCCATGAAATAAACTTTGGAAGCAAAAGAAGTCCTTAAAAAATAATAAATAAACTTACTAACATTTATTTGTAAGAATAACTCACTATTATAAGAGACAAGGCCCATAACATACTTGTAACATGGCCACAAAAGCAAGACTAAGTAGACTGTGCCACTTCTATGTGCTCTGTCCTGTCACCTGAAACGTCCACATTAACCTACAGCTCAGCATGTCAGCCGCTTTTGCTCCTGCTTTCAATTGGCAGTGGATTCTTTTGAACCAGTAACATTTGTAGTGATTGTTAAGTTTTAATTCTCAGAGAATTATAATACTTCTTCCCATGTTCCCAGTTTCTCAAACGATTCTCCTCAGGACTTGGAAAAATATAAATTGCCTGAGAAATGCCAGGAAGGACTTACCACACAGAAATACCTGTTCTACTCAGAAAAAAGCACAGAATTTTCATGAAGCCACTTAAAGAGGTCATTTTGACTCATGTTTTGCTGGATTTTGACTTTGAACTGTTTTAATGGAATGCTCATGGATACAGACGGATTATCTGTTGAACAGTGATTTTTTTTTTAAACTAAAAGTTAAAAAAAAAAAAAGACCACAAAATATGTGAGTGGCAAAATGTTCACATCTAGACTTGGGAGAGTTTTTAGGTAACTAAAGATTAATTCCTAGCTTTATTTTAGTAAGTAAATACTTAGATTAAGTCCTTAGATTTAAAACATTGTTTTAAAAGATTGTTCTTACTCATTTTCCTTTCTAAGTAATTTTTAATCAATTGATAATTCATGTTTACTATTACAAATTACACTTTCACATATTACAAATTACATTACAGATCTATCTAGATTAAAGAGATGCATCCCTGAGAAAACCACCTTCAATAAAATGTCAAGTAGTAAATACAATTTATATTAATTTTTTTAATGAAAGAGTTAAGAGTTGAGTAGTTTTAAACTAATAGGTATTTGTCATGTCAGTATATTTAAAGCTATAAATGTAGGGTAAAACATATGGTTACATTTTGTTTTTGCTGAAAAGCAATGTCCCTTCTTTCTCCTCTCATTACCAGTACAATCATTAGCTAACACTGTGCTCCTTACAAATTCACCCTTTAACACCCATTGTTCTAAACAAAATATAAAGTACTTCTGAAACAAAGCAGCTCTGGTGAGGGCTTGAGCATTAAAGACAAGGGACTAGTTCCCAATAGCAACAGTACTGTAACCTCTAACAATCAATTTAACGTAAACTGTGTTCCCTTAGAGTGCAGCCAACTTATTTTTCTCTAATCATACTGCAAGAGAAATGCCATTCTGAACTATTCTGTAATACTGATGCCTCATAAACCATTTATACATACAAAACAACTGAACTTTTAACTGAATTTCCCAACTGGCAGACCTAGATGCACATTTTCTATTTTGCGATTCCATCAAGGGTTATTTAAGAAGTAAATAGCTTAGTTTGCTCTCTCGTAGAATTGTCTAAGTCTGTTCTGTTCCTCTACTGATAATTTTTCCCCAATCATGTGTTCTCTAAGATTCTGTTTTCTGGTCATGTAATTCCACTGACATTGAATCAGCTTCTCATCACTTAGAACTTTTTTTTTTTCCTTTTTTCTTTTGTCTTCCTCTTTGCCTTTTCTATGTTAATCAGTATTTCTCCATTTTGGTACAAGTAGGGCTTGGCTTTCATCAACACTATCAGATATTCTTCATCACATCAGCAAACCAATCATATCACAACTTCTATATTATTGAGAATCGTTGGCATTTCCTCATTTTGAACTTCTGGCTGTTCCATAACATGCAAAATGCCAGAAATATAATAAGATACAATGGGAATATGTTTACAACTCAATTTAGGACCATCAAAAATGTCAATGCAATTTTGATAAATACCTCACAGAACACTGAGAGACATCAAACAAAAAAAGATTAAGGAATCCTTTCAAAATTAAAGCTTCTTTATTTTTCAGGTACGTAAATCCCTTGACTAGTGTTGTCTTTTCTTATCAATTCACAGAACAATTTTTAACATTAACCTTAACCTTCATAACTTTTATTAGTTTCATCCATAATTGTTACTTATTACATTGTTGTTGTTGTTCAGTCGCTAAGTAGTGTCTGACTCTTTGCCACTCCATGGACTATAGGACACCAGGCTCCTCTGTCATCCACTATCTACCTGAGTTTGCTCAAATTCATGTCCATTGAGCCGGTGATGTCATCCAACCATGTTCTCCTCTGACACCCTCTCTCTTCTCCTTTTGCCTTCAATCTTTCCCTCAATCAGGGTCTTTTCCAATAAGTCAGTTCTTCGTATCAGGCGGCCAAAGTATTGGAGCTTCGGCTTCAGCCTCAGTCCTTTCAATGAATATTTAGGGTTGATATCCTTTAGAATTGACTGGTTTGCTCTCCTTGCAGTTTGCTCTCCTTGCAGGGACTCTCAAGGGTCTTCTTCAGCAACAGTTTGAAAGCATCAATTCTTCAGTGTTTAGCCTTCTTTCTGGTCCAACTCTCACATCAGTACGTGACTACTGGAAAAACCATAGCTTTGACTACACTGACCTTTGTCAACAAAGTGATGTCTCTGCTCCTTAACAGGCTATCTAGGTTTGTCACCACTTTTCTTCCAAGGAGCAAGTATTTTTTAATTTCATGGCTGAAGTCACCATCCGCAGTGATTTTGGAGCTCAAGAATATAAAATTTGTTACTGCTTCCTCTTTCTCCCCTTTTATTTGCCATGAAGTGATGCGGCCAGATGCCATGATCTTAACTTTTTTTAATGTTGAGTTTCAAGCCACCTTTTTTACTCTCCTCTTTCATCCTCATCAAGACGGTCTTTAGTTCTTCTTAAACTTCTGCCATTAGAGTGGTATCACCTGCATATCTGATGCTGCTGATATTTCTCCTAGCAATCTTGATTCCAGCTTCTGATTTATCCAGCCCAGCATTTCACATCGTGTACTCTGCATATAAGTTAAATAAGGAGGGTGACAATATACAGCCTTGTCATACTCCTTTCCCAATTCTGAACCAGTCAGTTCTAACTGTCACTTCTTGACCTGCATACAGGTTTCTCAGGAGGCAGGTAAAGTGATCTGGTAATCCTATCTCTTTAAGAATTTTCCACAGTTTGTTGTGATCCACACAGTCAAAGGCTTCAGCAGAGTCAATGAAGCAGAAATAGATGTTTTTCTAGAATTCCTTTGCTTTCTCTATGATCCAACGGATGCTGCCAATTTGATCACTGGTTCTTCTGCCTTTTCTAAATCCAGCTTGTACAACTGCAAGTTCTCAGTTCACATACTGCTGAAGTCTAGCCTGAGGGATTTTGAGCATTATCTTGCTAGCATGTGAAATAAGAGCAACTGTATGGTAGTTTGAACATTCTTTGGCACTGTCCTTGTTGGGATTGGAATGAAAATGAACCTTTTCCAGTCCTGTGGCCTCTGCTGAGTTTTCCAAATTTGCTGGCATATTGAATGCAGCACTTTAATAGCATTGGGTTTTAGGATTTTAAATAGCTCAGCTGGGACGTTAGACTAAATTACATTAAACTGATTTTGCATATGATTAAATATCATTAAATAAGTTTCCATATAACATGATACTCCTGTCAACTATCATTTTTATATTTCAAAAATAATTATGCGAAAAAAGTATATATAAATTCAAGTCAAACACCAAGTTCAATTTACTTAGTAAAACTAATAAATATCAACCTCTAAATATCTGAAGTCCTTCCTCTCTCTTGGTCCTTGTCTTTCCAACCCATCTGAAGGATGCATTTAACTGGCCCCACAATAGATGCCCATGTAATTAGAACTGCTGATAGAATGGACAATGACACAGAACGACAATGGAAGAAATCAAATAAGAAATATTCTCTTCCCCACCCCCACCTTTTCTTTAGGGTTATTTTTCTTTTTTCATTGTTAAATTTCTTTTATAGCCAATCCTCTTGATTCCCCTCTCTCTCAGCCTTATTATGTCAAAAAAAATCTGAGAACTGACATGATGTTTGGTCCTTTTTTGGCCCTAATAATAAATCTAGATATTCACCTTTTTACCCCTCTGCCTCATTTAGTGCTCCAAAATGATTCATTTACTAACTTCTCAGCTTCCAACTGACATGGACTCTGAGAATCTCGTAAGTCCACCTAACTACTTTTTCCTGTCAATCATTATTTACTAGCAAAAATATTCATAATTTAGCTTCACCATTAAATTGCTATTTAAAAGCATACGTGTTCCTTGGAGAGTCATTACTTACAGCATATAAACATTAATTATTCAGTCCTTAATTCATTAGCTTTATACAAATTAACTTAAATAAAAGTTAACTTACTATTTTTTTCTTCTGGGATTTTAAATCATCCAATGCTTCATCTAGAAAACAAGATTTAAACCAAAACTAAATCAGATACTAAGATGCTCAAGATACAAGAAAAAAATCACGTCAAATGATATACATTAAGCAACTGCAAGAAAACATTCTCATTTTAGGATTTTTCACTGATGTGTACAAACAGAAGTTATCTCATCTTTACCCACATATATTTTATATGTTTGCCTATATTATATACTACAAGCTCAGCTGGGAAAAAATGGACTTTACATAGAATAAAACACTTTCCCCAAATGTAAAAAAATATATATTTTTAAATATTTTCAGAAACATTACTTTCTATAATTTCTCCTTCCTTTCAACATCCCACTCACTGATTCTCTTTTTATACATTGGTTATAAAAATGTTCTTTTTATTTATAAGGAAAGAACATTTTATTAAGCTATTTGATCTCAAGAAAATGAGCACTAAAAAGAAAACCTTTGCAAACCTACAGTATTATACCTGAGGAGGGACTTGAAAAGGAAGATGATACTAATTACTTTTCAAAAATTAAACTTTTCCAAGATTTGCATGCTTAGTTAGGTTGCATTGGTAGAACATAAACAATTATTTCAAAGAATATAATTTATGTAATTTATGAACATCAGTATCTGCTTTACAAATTTATTTTAGGTTTCTAGTTTTTCTCTAGAAATATTGAACTAGCATAAATAGGAATACTATCCCAGGGAGAAAGAAGAGACTTAAAACTTGATTTAAACATTTTACCACCATATGTAAAATAGATAGCCAATGGGAATTTGCTGTATGGCTCAGGAAACTCAAACAGGGGTTCTGTATCAATCTAGAGGGGTGGGATGGGGAGGGAGATGGGAGGGAGGTTCAAAAGGGAGGGGATATACGTATAGCTATGGCTGCTTTAGGTTGAGGTTTGACAGAAAACAACAAAATTCTGTAAAGCAATTATCCTTCAACCAAAAAATAAATTTTTAAAAATTTTACCAAATAGAATTTAAATAATTGTTCTTAATTTTTCGTTAAATTTACTTACAAAATTATCTCTTCATTGAAGTTTTGGAGTAGCAAACATCTAAATATCAATTCAAATAATATTATTTACATACAAATTCAAAGAAATATAAACTTCTGAAAAGATGATTTTACTATATTTTTTCCAAAATGTATTAGGTAGTCTTTAATGTTATAGCTGACTTATTACTGAAAGGAGAAAAAAACTACTGACATCTTTAAAGAGAACAATCATCTTTACTTAGATAAAGTGAAGTCGAAAGTGAAGTTGCTCAGTCGTGTCCAACTCTTTGCAACCCCATGGACTGTAGCCTACCAGGCTCCTCTGTCCACGGGATTTTCCAGGCAATAGTACTGGAATGGATTGCCATTTCTTCTCCAGGGGATCTTCCCGACCCAGGGATTGAACCTGGGTCTCCCGCATTCCAGACAGACGCTTTACGGTCTGAGCCACCAGGGAAGCCCTTACTTAGATAAGACCAAGCCAAATATTTAGCCTCTAATGCAGAGATCAGCAAACTTTTTCTATAAAGGGCCAGACAGCAAATGGCTTTATGGACCAAAAGGCAAAATTAAGTAGGCAATTTTAAAGCAAAAGAGTAAATGAATTCCCACAAAACTTTTAATGACAAAATTCAAATATAATAATAATTGTGGTCAATTGTTCATAACATAGGTCTACCAATGAAAAGAAAAATTTTAGGAGGTAGGTGGGGGGATAACATTTCACTTAATTGAGATTCAAAATTAGTATCCCCTACCAACAAAAATGATTGCAAAAGTCAATCTGTTAGTTTATCTGTAATGAGATTTCAAACATTTTATTTTTGAAAATTTTTTCACATAGATAGGTGCTGCTAAATATTTAAATCAATCGATAACCACATGATTTTAATTGAGCATATTCACTGTGTGAAGGGCATTTATAAAATTCTTTAGATTCTTCTCTTGATATTTGTCTTTATTATGTCACTGCAAATTAATCACTTTCAGTTAAATGGATTTTGAAATATGGAAATTTCCTTTGTACTTGCATGAGGTGTGAAAAACACTGCTGGAACTGCAGTTTGAGCTCATATAATATAGCTGCTACAAATCTGTGTGGGAATGGAGATCTTCTTAACTTTTCATAGCACTTTTTAAAAAATTACTTTTTGTCATTAAATTGTTATTTGCTTTCTAAATCACTTTTATAGCACTATAGGTTTCACATATGAGGACTGTTTCACCTTGTAATCTTAGGCTGAGTTCATTAAGAACCATTATCAAGTCTGCAAGACCTAATTTCCAAAGCCCAGTTCATTCACAATGATTAAAGGCAGTTTGCCTCAGAAACATTTCGATCCTGGTCGAGCTCAAAATATCATAATAAAACTTTACTACTATTACTAATCCATCCAACTGCTTCTATTTCTTTTATTTATTTGACTGTGTCAGGTCTTAGTTGTGGCACGCAGGATCTTCACTGCATCATGGAGGACCCTTTTTTGCGGCACACAGACTCCCTAGTTGTGGCTTGCAGGCTTCGTAGTTGCAGTGCATGGGCTTAATTGCTCCGTGGCAAATGGGATCTTGGTTTCCCAACTAGGGATTGAACCTGCACCCCTTGCATTACAAGGCAGATTCTTAACCACTGGGCTACCAGGGAAGTCCCCCCACTTCTATTTCTGATAAAAGATCATATAACTGATGATGATTAAGTCTGTGAGAGCACATGAAGTTCCCCACTGACTATATGAGTTCAATAACCCATGACAGGTTCAAATATGCTCTGCAAGTATTGATACCTGCTGTTGAGTAACAAAGTAAATAACCACGGAATTTAAACACCTCACAGTTTCATGAGCTTTGTAAATTAACCCACTAAGCCTTTTTCTGCTTCACACATATTTTTACCACAACAGTTGTAAATGAATCTCAGCAGAGTCCATTTCAGGTTGTATTAAATTAGTGCTTTTTCAACTTCTTTAAAAAAATTCTCTCCCAGCATGTTCTCCACAGACTGTTTACAGAGGCTAATTCTTGCTGTATCAGTAACATGTGTCAACTCATCAAGAACCAATGACAGGGAATTTCCTAGCAGTCCAGTGGTTAGGACTCAGCACTTTCACTGCAATGGTCCAGGTTCAATCTCTGATCAGGGAACTGATCCCACAAGCCAAATAGTGTGGCCAAAAAAGAAAAAAAAGAGCCAACTGACAATCACTTGAAATCATCTGTCTTGTTTTTAAATGTTGCTATGTTTAGGAACATATTGGAATTATGGACATAATGTTATATAACATATTCATCCATATGAATATATGAACATGATGGAACTATGTTGCTTCCAGTGTTCTTAACTCTTCAACCAATTGTTCTTGCTAAAAAGGCTACTAGCCAAGTAAGGATTTTCCCTAAATACGTGTTTTTCATCTGCTGCAATTACATAATTTAATTAACTCACAACTGGTAAATAGCTATCTTTACTTCAGAAATAAGCCACTGAGAAACTTACTTTGAAGTTCCATTTTCACTTTTTATTTTTATGAAGAAATTCTTCTATGATGAGATATCCCATTTTAAATGTTCTAATTTTTCTAACATTGCTTTTCTGTGTGTTGGGAATATCATGATGAATAGTTAACATGGTAGTCAATATATATGTGTATTCTTTTAGTATAATTATACCGTCAATGCATAAAAAGTACAATGCTTTGTGTTTTGGTAATAATACATTCCACACTACTGTGAGACTGAAAGGAATAGACGCAACTAATAGAATAAATCAAAAGATGTTTAACTATATTTTACTCCCTAATAACATAAATTTTCTATAAAGATAACCAGTATAATTTCTCTTCACCTAAAGAAATGACTTATTTTGTGTATTGAGTAAAAAAAATTCTAAATGGACAAGACAGAAATAATACAACTGAAAAATAGAACCAGTTTTATCATTCATAAACTTTCTTATGCTTTAAAGTGAACAACTTCTCAATATTTACCACTGTCATTTCAGTATACCATTTCATAACCTGTCATTCAATTACAAACCAATGCACCATATAAGATGGGTTTTTTAAATGTATTTATAAAAACTTCAAAATTAAACTTACTATTTCTTTCTGTTCTCTTGGAAAAGAAGAAAATAAGCACTGTTCTTATGCTCCAGATGCTATAGAAGAAGCAAAAATCGGAAACAAAAACCATAATTAGGAGACATGGATTAGAAGCCACATTAAATGAAAACAAATACACATTTCTAATTACAGTCAGAGACAACGTTTCCCTTTGTATTTTGAAAATAAAAAAGCACTCCTTTCAGAAGCCACCAGAAATCTACCTGTGCTTTCAAAGGAGGAATTCTCAATCTAAAATTCACGGACCTCCTGATGGTCCCTCCAAATTGTGAAATTGCCTTTGTGCACCTAAGTGCCTTTCTCTGGAGGGACCGTTGCCCTTATCATTCTCAAACGGATCTATGAATCCTCCAAAAGATTATGAACAAATTATAAAATTCCTTCTTACTAGGTAAACATGAACTCTAAAACTTTATCTATTTCTATACATTAGGAAAAACACATTTTACAAATCCAGAGCATTATACAAATGTAAGTTGATACTCCTTCCCTGTTATTGAATATTAGAGGGAACTTTACCAAATAAGCTATCTTGAGAAAAAACAAAATATTACAATCAAATAAATAATTGACAAGTAAATTCAGCTAAACATCTCCTTTCATAAATTTTGTGAGTAATTCTTTAGGCTTTACATTAGTAAGACATCAAATGATATTAAGAGAATTAAAAGAAAATCGAAGAATGATCCTCATCACAGACTTGCCCAGGTCATCTCTTAAATTCAATGTAAATAAACCAAATTCCTTTCTCCATAGAACATATCAGAATAAGTATACAAACATTATCATTTTATAAAAGAAATACATTGTATCTATATGTAAATTCAAATAATAAGTATGAAAACTAGTTCTTCACTCTGAAATACATCATTGCTATTCCTGGAATCAGCCTTCAAGGTCACCACCAGTGAACTCTGTCTCCTGGTATTCACAACTCTGAACTTTGTGTAGCCCTCTCTCACCAGCGTTGGTCTGTGTGACCAATAGCATACGACAGAAGTGATAGTATGTCACTTCAAGATTAGGTTATAAAAATACACAGTTTCCATCTCAGGCCTCTTCAGCTTGCTATCTTTCTCTCTTGGATTACTCACTCTGAGAGAAGCCAGCTGCTATGACATGAAGACCTTCAGGGAACTCTACAGAAAAGCCCATTTCATGAGAACAGAGGTCTCTGGCAAACAGCCAGGAAGGAGCTGAGTCCTGCCAACAACTACATGTGTGAGCTCAGAAGTAAATTCTCTAGCCTTAGTTAAGCCTTGAGATGATGATTGTAGCCCCAGCCAATAGCTTAACTGCAATTTTTATATGAAAAAAGACCCTGGGCCAGAACCATCCAGCTAATAAGCTGCTCCCACATTCTGCCCCTCAAGAACTGAAAGAGAAAATAAACATTTGTTAAGCTACAAAGTTCTGGGGCAATTTGTTACATAGCAACAGATAACTAGTACATGTTTTTTGTATTATGACAATTTATTTTTATGATATGAAAACACCAAAATAACCAGCAGCAGATTCCTGCATAGTACTTGGACAACTACCCTAGTACTAAAAAAAAAAGACACTGGCCTTCTTTATCCAGGGAAGGGAGATGAAAAAAAAGGTTAAACATACAACTCACAACCCTCAAAGATTCTACAAGAGTAGAAAAGTCCCATAATATTTCCCCACTGCAAATCCACTGAAACAGCAGCAAACTGAGAGATGATTTGGGGGTGGGGAAAAAAAAAAAGTACAGAGGAAGAAAACAAGACACAGGAGAAGGAACTGCAGAGATAAAGACTAAAACTCTGTAGGAAATCTATTAATTTTCTTAAATGGTAGATATCTGTAAAAGTATATGTAATTTTCAAAGTGTAAAAGTTGTAAGAATGAAAATACAGTCCCTTACTTCATAATAAAACTTACTAATACCCCTTTGTGGACAACAAATTCTTCTTTTGGTTTTTATCAGAACAACTGGTGGAGAAAAGGAGCTGTCAAACAATACACATTTCTAACTGTCAAGTCTTTAAGACTTAAAAAGACAGACTATAATACAGTTAGCTATTTTTTAAAGAGAAGTTAAATGAAATTCTTTTAAATAGCTAATTCTTTAAAATAAAATTTAGGAAAAGAACTAAAGTACTTCTGGAATATGTGTTCTAGTTATCCCAATAAAGATGTTGCACTCCCAATAATTAAACATAACTTATGACAATACAATAACTTGTTTGTCAAGATATTAAGGATATTTCTACTGACTCCTATACTTTGAGAATAGTGGCATAGTCTCCATTTGCCCCTTCTCGGAAATCATCCAAACAGAAGGGAAACAAAAACACAAATTCATTTTCTGATAAAATTAAGATAAGCTAAAACTCATCTCTCAAAATATGTGAATGGGCTCCCCAAAACAATAGAGATCATGCTGGGGCTCAAAAGAATAAAAGCAGAGAAGGAAAACTGCTTATCTCACTAAAAGACAGGAAGATAAACTTCTCAAAGTGTAAAGGTTAGAACTCATGTTTATTACAGTGAGAACAAGATACACATGCTACAGGCAGAAATTCCCCAGTTTGGTTCCAACAGTGAAACAGAAAAGTCAGGGCTTAAAGAGAAATCACTCATAAATGCCCTATTTACAAAGAATATTCTGTTTCTATGGCAGCATGGCAGAGAAGTTTGAATTATGAAAAATTTTATACACAGTTGCCTAACCTTATTAGCCAGAGACAAATAAAAGCTGAACAAACTAACATACTAAACCCTGGATCATATGGAAAATTATAGATAGCCTAAAATGTAGGAAGACTTGCCTCTATACTCTCACATAAACCTCTTACAAATAACTGGACGAAAGTAAAGTAAACATACCACCTACCTATAGATTTTGTTTGTAAGTTATAAAAACCAAAATCAAAATAGAAAATTATGTTTCAAAACTTAGACCAACATCTTTCATTTAAATGAATGTAAATGAACTAAGCTCACCAGAGCAAAAGAAAAAGACTTTCAGACCAGATCATAAAATAAAAACCAACCCTATAATGTAAACTGACACCTAAAACTAAGTTTTTTGAAGGTTGAAAATTAAACAATGGACAAAAAATATAGTAGGCAAATACACACAAAATAAGGTTTGATCATAATATGACACAAAATTAAATTCAAGACTACCCCCCCCAATCAAACAAAGCTTCAAACTAGAAAAAGGTATTTTATAGCATTAAAAAGGATGAAGTTTCTTTCCAACAAATACAGCTGAAGCAACTGAGCATCCACAGGCAAAGAAAGAAAGCAACAGACAGGATCTCAATGGAACCTCACATCTTATATTTAAAAACAGGCTCAAAATGGATTATGAACTTAAATGTAAAATGTTAGAAGGAAAAAAGCACAGCAAATAAAGAAGAAATTCTTCAAGACCTACAGCTACAGGGCAGTTTTTTGTTTTTAACTTTTTATCTTGCATTGAGATATAGCCATTAACAGTATTGTGATACATTCAGGTGAACTGCGAAGGGACTCTACCATACACATACACATATCCACTCTCCCCCAAATCCACCCTTACCATCCAGGCTGCCACGTAACACTGAGCAGAGTTCCATGTGCTATACAGTGGGTCTTTGTTGGTTATCCATTTTAAACACAGCAATGTGTACATGTCCATCCCAAACTCCTGAGGTATCCCTTCCCCCGTCCTTCCCCCTGTCAAACATAAGCTCGTTCCCTAAGTGTGAATCTGTTACAGAGGGGTTCTTGATAACGAATGCACAATCCATAAAAGGAAAATTGTAAATAATAAATTTGGCTCTGTGAAAAACCGTTTATAAGGATGAAAAGACAAACTACAGACTGGGAAAAAATATTTTAAAACCATATATCCAACAAAAAACTTCTATCTAAAATACATAAAGAACTTTCAAAACTCAACAGCAAAAAGACTAATAATTCAATTAGAAAATCAGACAGCAAACATGAATAGAAATTTCACTGAGAAGATGATACAAATCGAAAATAAACTCATGAAAATATGTTCAACATCACAGCCATCAGGGAAATGTAAGTTAAAACCACAGTGATCTATCAATCCACACCTATCAGAATGATCAAATTAGAAAACAGTAAACGCTGGCAAGGATGCAGAGAAACTAGACCACTTAAACATAACAGTGGGAGTGTAAAAAGGTACCTCTACTCTGAAAAAAAAAAAAAAGCCTGTGGCTCAGATGGAAAAGAATCTGCCTGCAGTGCAGGAAACCCAGATTCAGTCCCTGGGTTGGGAAGATCCCCTGGAGAAGGGAATGGCAATTCACTTCAGTATCCTTGCCTGAAGAATTCCATGGACAGAGGAACCTGGCAGGCTACAGTCTATGGAGTCTCAGAGAGTCGGACACAACTGAGCGACTGAATACACACACACTCTGAAAAAAAGTTCAGCAATTTCTTATAAAAGTAAACATGTATTTACATGTGGCTCTGACATTACACTCAGGTATGTACACCAGAGAAATGAAAACTTACATTCAGACAAAAACCTGTACACATATATTCATGGAAGTCTCATTTGTGAGAGCCAAAAACTGGAAAACATCCAAATGTCCTTCAATAAGAATATGACTAACAAACTGTGCTACATTAATGCCATGAAATACTACTCAGCAATAAAAAGGAATTATTGTCATACTTAACATTTTGAATGGATCACAAGAATATAACATTTTGGATGGATCTCAAGAATATGCGGAGTTTAAAAAGCCAATTCCAAAAGGTTACATAGTATGTGATCCGATTTTATAATATTCTTGAAATAAAATTATAGAGATGGAAAACAGATTGGGGTGGCAGGGGTTAGGAATGGGGCAGGTGGAAGAGAGCTGTTATGACTATAAAGGGGAAGCAAAAAGGAACTCTGCACAATTCTGGATCTAAATTGTGGGATAGTTATATGAAGCTACACATATGATAAAACTAAACAAATATAAAATACATACACACAAATGAGCATATGCAAAACTAGTGAAATCTGAATAGGCTCTATGAATTGAACCAATAACGATATCCAGCTGTGTTATTTAACTATAGTCATGCAAGATGTAACCACTGGGGAAGCTAGGTGAAGGAGAAATAGGACATGCTTGTATATCTGTTTTTTCCAATTTTCTATGAATCTGTGATTATTTCAAAGTAAAAAGTATTTTTTAAAGGATGTGCTTTCAGTTTAGGAATATCTACTCATCAAATAAAAAAGTATCAACACTCATATAAAGGAAAACTAAAGGAAATATAGCAAGAAGTAAAAGTACATTGTTACTAGGATACAGAAGACCTATATAACACAGCAAGGTCATTTTCACTGATACTATCAAACTCTGTGTATGTGGGAAAAAAACACTATCTTCAGGTATTCATGAAACACAGCAAGTAACCAAACAGCATGCCACCAAAAAGTCTCAATAAGATCAAAGAAGTAGAAATATTATTAAACAACATTCTCTGAAAGAAATACATTAAAACTAGAAATAGGGTCTTGGTTCAAAATGGCGGAGTAGAAGCATATGTGCTCATCTCCTGCAAAAGCACCAAAACAGCAACTAACTGTTGAACAACCATCGACAGGAGGACACTGGAACTCACCAAAAAAACAGATACCCCACGTCCAAAGACGAAGAAGCCACAGCAAGACAGTGGGAGTGGAGCAGCTCCATCAATGAAACCAAACCCACTGGGTGGGTGACCCACGGACTGGGGAACTGTAATACCAAAGAAGCTTTCCCACTGTTGTGAAGGTTCTGAACCCCATGTTAGGCTGCACAGCCTGGGGATCTGACAAAGGGACTGGGAATCCCCAAGAAATCTGGCCTTGAAGGCCAGTGGGATTTGATTATAGGACTTCTATTGGACTGGGAGAAAGAGAGACTCCAGTCTTGAAAAGCACAAACAAAATTCTGCATGTACCAAGACCCAGAAGAAAGGAGCAGAAATCCCACAGGAGACTGAACTACCTGCTCGTGCTGAAGGGTCTCCTGTGGAGGCCTGGGTCGGCAGGAACTTACCGCAGGGACACTGGCAGCAGCAGGCCAGGAAGGTCCTTCTTGGCATAAGTTCTCTAGACACCAGGGCTGGGTCGCCTCAGGCCAAACAACTACCAGGGAGGGAGTGCAACCCCACTCCTCAGTAGATAATTTAATTAAAGCTTTACTGAGCAAGGTCCTGCCCACCAGAGCAAGACCCAGTTTTTCCCATTGCCAGTCCCTCCCATCAGGAAGCTAACATAAGCCTCTTAGCTTCATCCATCAGAGGGCAGAAGGAAGAAGCACAGTTCCACAGCAGCTAAAACAAAAACCATATTATAGAAAACTAACCATGATGAAAAAGCAGAAAGTTATATCCTAGATGAAAGGACAAAACCCCAGAAAAACAATTAAATGAAGTAGAGATAGGCAACCTTCCAGAAAAAGAATTCAGAATAATGACAGTGAAAATGATCCAGGAGCGTGGGAAAACAATGGAGAAGATGCAATAAATGTTTACCAAAGACCTACAAGAACTAAAGAGCAAACAAACAAAGATGAATAGTATATTGAAGAGAAGTGAAGTCGCTCAGTCGTGTCTGACTCTTTGCAATCCCATGGACTGTAGCCTGCCAGGCTTCTCCATCCATGGGATTTTCCAGGCAAGAATACTGGAGTGGGTTGCAAGGAATCAATAGCAGAATAACTGAAGCAGAAGAACAGATAAATGACCTGGAGGACAGAATGGTGGAAATTACTGTTGCAGAACACAATATAGAAAAAAGAATGAAAAGAAATGAAGACAGCCTAAGAGATCTCTGAAAGTGAAAGTCACTCAGCTGTGTCCAACTCTTTGTGACTCCATGTCCATGGAATTCTCTAGGCCAAAATACTGGAGTGGGTAGCCTTTGCTTTCTTCCAGGGGATCTTCCCAACCCAGGGATCGAACCCAGCTCTCCCACATTGCAGGCAGATTCTTTACCAGCTGAGCAACCAGTGAAGTCCTAGGGGACAACATTAAACACATCAACATTCACATTATAGGGATCCCAGAAAGAGAAGAAAGAAAGAAAGGACCTGAGAAAATATTCAAAGAGATAATAGCTGAAAACTTCCCTAACATGTGAAAGGAAATAGTCAACCAAGTTCAGGAAGCAGAGTTCAGGCAGGATAAACCCAAGCAGGAACACATTAAGGCATACAGTAAACAAACTGACAAAAGTTAAAGACAAAGATAAAATATTAAAAGCAACAAGGGGGAAATGACAAATAACATAAAAGGGAACTCCTATCAGGCTATCAGCTGATTTCTCAACAGAAACAAGCCAGAAGGGAATGGCACAACATATTTAAAGCAATGAAAGGGAAGAACCTACAACCAAGAATACTCTACCCAGCAAGAGTCTCCTTTAGATTTGATGGAGAAATCAAAAGCTTTCCAGACAAGCAAAAGTTATGAGAATTCAGCACCACCAAACCAGCTTCACAACAAATGCTAAAGGAACTTCTCTAGGCAGGAAACGCAAGAGAAGCAAAAGACCTACAGAAAATAAATCCAAAACAATTAAGAAAATGGTAACAGGATCATACAGATCAATAATTACCTTAATTGTAAATGGATTATATGTATCAACAGAAAGACACAGATTGGCTGGGTGGATGAAAACATGTGCATGTATGCACTTTCACTTACATCACTCTGCTTGATCTTCCAAATTGTATGTAATTATTTTATACTGTTAGATTAATCATGTTCCCATTATGGCTTGCAACTATGACTATCTTTTATTTTTCAACTATTGATTGTGAAAACTGATAAATATATTTTATTATTGTAAAAAAAAAAAAACTGCCAATAATAACTAAGCCAAAAAACCAAACATACAAATACACCCTGCCATCTAGAAATAACCCTTAAATTATAAAAACTTATAAAAAAATGCAATGATGTCTTAAAAAAACCAAAGTAAATACACATCACCACATATTAAGTCCTGTGGGATAAAACTAAAACAGTCAGAAAATACCATGGCCTCAAATATATGCACCGTGTATTGTGTTAAGAAATAAGAATGAAAATAAATATATTAAAGCATTAATTTTGAGTAACAAGAATAAAGTAAACCTAAGCATGAAAAAATAATTAATAAAAAGAAGTCATTTTTTTAATCTGGTTCTTTGGAATAAAACAGCTAATAAAAACAATTCAATCAAAAAAGAATTACAAATATACAAAATAAGAAACAATAAGGAAGCAGCAATCATAGCTACAAGGAAGATTTTAAAAATCAATTAGAGACAGTGATTACTACTATTACAACACTGCAAATATATTTTAAAACTGCAGAATGATTAACAAAAGTAACCTTGGAAGAGAGAGAAAGCCTAAAAAATTAACTACTATTGAATTTTAAAAGTTGTTAAGAGCTAGCTGCTATTAAAAAACACAAAGCCCAAAAGATTTCAAATGGAATACTACTAAACCTGTAAAGGACAAATACTGCCAGTACTATTTAAACTGTTACAGACCATTTAAAAAGAAAGAAAAGCTTTCTAATTTTTTACAAAATGACTGCAACTAAGAAAGTAGAAATTTTCCTAGAAATCAACATTTTAGCATTTGAATTCAATATTTAATATGATCTATCATATAAAAAGGTGTAAGATGAAAAATTATCTGGCTATCTCCATAGATGATGAAATAGCATTTAACAAAATTCAATAATCTTTCTTTAAAAAAGCTAAACAAAATACAAAAAGCTAGAAAATTCCTTAACATAAAATATATGTCTCAAACCAAAAGTCAGAATAATGCCCAATGGGGAAATTAGAAGCATTCCCAAAGAACAAGTCAAGGATGACAACTATCTTCTCTGTAAGTTAACACTGTCCTGCAAGCATTAGCCAACAAAATTAGGAAAGAGGGGGAAATATTCTGAAAAGAGTCAAAAAATCTAAAAGGAGGTGGTAAAATTATTGCTGTTTACAAATAATAAGATTGCATACTTGTAAACTCTCAAAGAATCAACTAAAATATTTATTAGAAACTGTTCACCTGAAACTATCACAATATTGTTAGTAGGCTACACCCTAATACAAAATAAAAAGGGTCAAAAAGTAAAATTTTAAAAAGAAACAATAAGACAATTATTATGGTTGAATACAAAACTAGTACAGAAAATCAGTTAAGTTCATATACACAATCAGTTCTAAGATAGTAATACTAAGACATACTAAAATCCCTTAACTCATATTCATTAAATTATTTCTGTTGTTCCTTTCTGAATGAATCTGATGTTATTTGAAAAGTAAGTCAGAATGAATTTCTGTTGAATATTATCAGTGACTTGCACTGTAAATTTATAAAGGTGCTCTAACATGAAAAATTGGAGTTTCAATAAAACAGAACTACACCTTAGATTCAGTAAACATTTTAAATCCTTCATAGTAAGTGTTTTTACTATACTGAATTTAAAAATGATAAACGTTAAAATGCAGCAGAATGTCTAAAACTCAAACAACATAAACCTTCCTCATTTTTACTGAAGGATTAACATTCCATAAATCTCTGATGATTTTTTAGCAATAATCATATACAAAGGAGTTTTTACTTATTTGGTCCTTTTTGCCAAATTTAAGTGCTTTCTTTCTAACAACTGCACAAAACCCATCCAATTTATTGAAATGTTTTAAGATGAGACTTAGCAATATATAAAGCTAAAAGTGAAAAAATACAGATCTCAGTATTTATAACTATGTTGACTATTTTGTCAGTTTATTTAATCATCAAAGGGTTTAGCAAGAGTTATTTTTTCACATTCAAACAAAAATAATTTATATTGGTATAATGAACAAGCTTTATTTTTTTAAGAAAATAATTTTTTTATTAAACAATGTTGAGTAGAATTATTTTTTTAATTAACTAATTGGAGACTAATTACAATATTGTGGTGATTTTTGCCATACATTGACATGAATCAGCCATGGGTGTACATGTATCCCCCCTCCCTCCCCATCCCATCCCTCAGGGTTGTCCCAGTGCCCTGGATTTGAGTGCCCTGCTTCATGCATCGAACTTGAACTAGTCATCTACTTCACATATGGTAACACACATGTTTCAATGCTATTCCCTCAAATCATCCCACCCTCGACTTCTCCCAGAGTCCAAAAGTCTGTTCTTTATATCTGTGTCTCTTTTGTTATCTCATATATCGGGTCATTGTTACCATCTTTCTAAATTCCATACATATATACAAGCTTTATTTTTTTAATTTTATTTTATAATGGAAAGGGAGATATAACTCAATACCATTTTCCCCCAATGAGTTGAAATGTTATCTTTATCATGTATAAAAACCATATGCAATAAAAATTCCTTTGGAGATTTATTTCTGGATTCTTGTGTCTCTCTTCCTTTGGTCTGTGTCTCTATTTAGACCAAACTTTTACTTAATGAAATTTTATAATACATCTGAAGCCTGGTAGACCTCTGCTCCTTTTCTAGATTTTTCAAGACATTTTTATTTGCTTACTTTTCCATTAAAAATTATGGAATAAGTGTACCAAGATTTTTAGTATTTTTATTGTGATTACACATTTTTAGATTAATTTAGGGAGAACCAATCTCATTACAATACTGAATCTCCCTATCCAAGAATAGGATTTGTCTCTTAATTATGTCTCAGTACATAATTCTTTAAATACAAAATTATATCAAGTGAATATCTATGTTTTAATAGCTATCAATATTATAAAAGGGATGCCTGCAAAATTATTTTCTTACCTACAAAAACTAAGTAGTCTCCTTGAGTAAATATCAAGAGGTGTTCAGATACCTTCTTCTTTACAACTATAGTTGATGAGAGATACTTTATTATATTGACTATGCCAAAGCCTTTGACTGTGTGGATCATAACAAACTGTGGAAAATTCTTAAAGAGATGGGAATACCGGACCACCTGACCTGCCCTCTGAGAAATCTGTATGCAGGTCAAGAAGCAATAGTTAGAGCTGGATATGGAACAGACTGGTTCCAAATCGGGAAAGGAGTACATCAATGCTATATATGGTCACCCTGCTTATTTAACTTCTATGCAGAGTACATCATGAGAAATGCTGGACTGGATGAAGCACAAGCTGGAATAAAGACTGCCGGGAGAAATATCAATAACCTCAGATATGCAGATGACACCACCCTTATGGCAGAAAGCAAAGAAGAACTAAAGAGCCTCTTGATGAAAGTGAAACAGGAGAGTGAAAAAGTTGGCTTAAAACTCAACATTCAGAAAACTAAGATCATGGCATCTGGTCCCATCACTTCATGGGAAATAGATGGGGAAACAATGGAAACACTGACAGACTTTATTTCTGCGGGCTCCAAAATCACTGCAGATGGTGACTACAGCCATGAAATTAAAGAGACGCTTGCTCCTTGGAAGAAAAGCTATGGCCAACCTAGACAGCATATTAAAAAGCAGAGACATTACTTTACCAACAAAGGTCTGTCTAGTCAAAGCTATGGTTTTTCCAGTAGTCATATATGGATGTAAGAGTTGGACTATAATGAAAGCTGAGTGCCGAAGAATTGATGCTTTTGAACTGTGGTGTTGGAGAAAACTTGAGAGTCCCTTTCACTGCAAGGAGATCCAACCAGTCCATCCTAAAGGAAATCAGTCCTGAATATTCATTGGAAAGACTGATGCTGCAGCTGAAACTCCAATACTTTGGCCACCTGATGTGAAGAACTGATTCATTGGAAAAGACCCTGATGCTGGGAAAGATTGAGGGCAGGAGGAGAAGGGGACAAAAGAGGATGAGATGGCTGGATGGCATCACCAACTCAATGGACATGAGTTTCAGTAAGCTCTGGGAGTTTGTGATAGACAGGGAGGCCTGGTGTACTGCAGTCCATGGGGTCGCAAATAGTCACGACTGAGCGACTGAACTGAACTGAACTTTATTATACTCGATACTTTATTACTAGAGTTCATGAAACAAACTTTTAACTTTCCTCAAAAGGCTACAAATTATGTCTGTTAGCTATCTAGATGGATTGAGGAAATATATATCACAAGCTGTTGGGAGAAGATAAAGTGGGAAAGAGGCATGAAAATTGTATCAGTATAAGATCAAAGCTCTATCCTCAAACAGCTTTCAAGCAGAAAACTAAGAAAACATAGCAAACAGCACAAAACCACCTTCCTCAGTTACTTTGCTTAAATTCTCCCCTTCATAAATTCATTTTAAGAGGAAAACACACATACAGGGAAAGAAAACATGGTTAAATCCTATGGGGAAGTCAACATTTTATGCTAATTGGTCTCTGAAATGATCTTTTGAATGGAATTTCTAGAAAGGTTTAACTAGTAAGAATAAGGTATCCAGAAATAAAAATTTATAAGGTTGCTCAAAGAGTTAGATAAGGATAGAGATGAACTTTACGGTTGTTCACTCAAAAAATGAGCCAGCTCCCAAGGTAATGCATGTATCAGCCAGCAAAATGTAGAAATATAAAAATTTAACTGTAACCCAAACCTTCCCTCACTATGGAGCACACAGTCTTAATAATTCCTATGAAATCAGTTCACCTTAATTTCAGTTTTAGTAACAGTTAAAGAGATCAGAGAAATATAAATATATTATCATATCTGAAAAGCAGAAAAACAATAGATTGGAATCTCACCAAGTCCCTCCATATTACATCCTAAAAAGAAGACATAATAAAATATTCTATAATAAAAGATAATTGGGGAATAGTTATGATTAGGCAATATATGCTCAGTCCAAAATCTATAACTTCTCTGCCAGTAAAAGCATTTGGGAAACTTGGAATGCAGAGGCAGCAGTCACTTCTTGTAGTTATTAGGTAGATGTCTAAACTTTACAATCAATGTAGACAGTGATGAGAGTGAAGCAATGCATTTTATTGCTTCTTCTGCCTCCATTTCTTTAAGCAAAACCTGGTTAAGACCTCAAAAAAAAAGTTTCCAAAGGAAAAAACCTCAAAAAAAAAAAAAGAAGTTTCCAAAGAAAAAAAGTCCAGGGGTAAGCTTGGGCAACAGCTCACATTACACTCAAAAGAAACTGTCCTGTGGTGAGTCTTCTTTCTATTTACCACATTCACTCTCAGGTTGCTGTATTTTATTTCATGCTTTTTTGACTGTCATCAATCAGAAGGACAATTCTATTCTTTGTTGGATAACTGGGCTATGCTTCCAAAAGTGACGAGCACACTGAAATAGAAACTGCAGCAGAGAACCAGGTCACAGATGTGAATGAGAGAGTGAGAAATAGCTCTGAAGTGTAACATGCCAAGAAATACTAGATGTAGCTGATGCAGAACAAGCAAAAGGACACAGTAAGGATAACAAAGTTCCATACTCAAAGAGTGGAAAGATCAAATGGAAGAAATAACAAACATTTTTAAAGAAACTAAGTATTTTTTACTTTTAAAAACAGTGTATGATTTATTTGGGAAAAAAAAAAAAAAGTCTTCTGAGTCAAAATAGCTGATGACAATCTATGGATAGGCACTGGAATTAACACAGTAGAGTTCCCTGCCAGGCGTTCTTTTACAACTAGATAAAAAATCTTTTATAAGCAGAAAATCAATTTTTATATGGAAATGGATGTCAAGTGAAGTTTAAGTATATAAAGACACTTAAATCAACTAATATTTCCACTTACTCACTTTCTAAATTTTTCTCTCTTCATTTAAAGGGAAAAAAATAGGAAGGAAACAAGGGAAAGAAGCTCAGCGTTATGAAATCTGTGACTACATGTGGGGTTAAGAAGCATTCCAATAGATTTCAAAAGAGAAGAAAAAACTTTTAAATGGCAGAAACAATTATTTTGTAATATGCATGCACTCGATTTTTGGCTCTTTAACCTACACACAAAGTTAAAATTGTATCAGCTCCAGGAGTTCCTAAAGACTAAACCAAACATGTTTACTATAGAAGTCCCAAAGAAAAAGATCCTACCCACCAAATGTCAAAGCAAAAAACTTGTTATCACCCTGATTCCTCCTTTTCCCTTACCTTCCATTTCTTCCCATCAAGTTGTCTCAGTTTCACTTCCAAAATATTTCCAAATCATTGTTCATCTCTACTGTCACTGGGAAGTCCAATCCACCTTCATTTTTAAATTAAACTTCTATAACAGCCTCTGAGCTGATCTCCTGGTTTCTACTCTTGTCCTCCTCTTACTCCATCTCCCTACGACAGCACACATGATCTTAACTTAGATATCACCATGCCATTTTCTACTAAAACCTTTACACATTTACCATTTCACCCAAAATGAAATTCAGACTCCTCTCTGTGATCTCCATGACCTAGACTGTGCAAGCTCACCTTGTATTGCTCTTCCTCTCCATTGCTCATCCTCTCCTCACACATTCCAGATATACCTATGTTTTTGATTCTCGCCTAAGTAATACTCTCTCATACTTCACAGCCTGTGCATTTTCTTTTGGAAAGATCTTCTTGGAATTGTGTTTTTAATTTGAAAAATACATTGATATTAAAAATTCAAATAACACCAAAAAAGCAAATGGAAAGAAATGACTACTTAAAATTCCAAAGCCTAGAGAAAATTACCATTATTATTTTGAGGATAATCCTTTCCTATATCTCTCTGTGGGTATACATGCTATTCTACATTGTGTATATAATCTTCCACATACTCCAACTGTTTCCATACTGGTTCTCTCTCATACTTTAGTTCTCACTTCAAATACCAGGTCCTCAAAAGAGGCCTTCTGGACCATCCTGAAGTATCCTACTCCTCTCTATCACATCACCTGTTTATTTCCCTCATTGCACTTATCTTTCTCTAAATTAACTTTGTTTGTTTACTTGTCTCTCATTTTTTGTCTGTCCAACCCCAACAGAATGCAAGCTCCATGACGACAAAGATCTTATTGCTGGGGGCTAGCTCCAAACCTAATACACTGCAGGTACTCAATATTTACTGAATAGACAAATGATGGCTTTGACTAATATTTATATACTTCCAAATCCTAAATTTGTACCTTCTATTCAAATTTCTCTCCTGAACTTCATAGTCATACTTAACCATCCTACTTGGCAGCTCTATCTGGATAGAACACAAGTATTTCGGTCTCAGTGGGTCAACTACCTGCTCGCTCTCATGTTGTTGCTTATTCAGATGAATGACACTACCATCAGCCAAATTTCCCAAGCTATGAACTTCAATTTTATCCTTGATGCAATTCACCCCCAACCCCATATCCAACCAATCACGAAGAACCTCTCCATATTACCTCAATTCTACCTCCTAAATCTCTTCAACCCATCCACTTCATTCAGACCATCTGTTCCTCTTCAATGCTGCTACCACCATTCAAGTGCAAATTACCACTATGTCTCTCTCGGACAGCTACAATAACCTTTTATCTTGCTGCTCCAGATTCATTCTTCAGTTTAGTTCAGTTCAGTGGCTCAGTCGTGTCCGACTCTTTGCGACCCCATGAATCGCAGCACGCCAGGCCTCCCTGTCCATCACCAACTCCCAGAGTTCACTCAAACTCATGTCCATCGAGTCGGTGATACCATCCAGCCATCTTATCCTCTGGCGTCCCATTTTCCTCCTGCCCCCAATCCCTTCCAGCATCACAGTCTTTTCCAATGAGTCAACTCTTTGCATGAGGTGGCCAAAGTACTGGAGTTTCAGCTTTAGCATCATTCCTTCCTTCTTACTCCCTTCTAATTTACTCTCCATGCTGTAGCCTCAGTGGTATTTTCAAGATAACAATACAATCATGTCATACTTCTTAAAAGTCTTCAGTGGCTGCCCACTATTCTTAGATTAAAAGCTAAAATCCTTATCATGGACTATAAGGCCCACAAGAAATATCCTTCGCCTAACTATCCAGATTTTTCTCCACAATCCAGTCTTCAGCTTTCTTTCACTTCTTTAAACCTACATGCTCTATCTTCCCTTGGCGTCTTCACACATGCCATTCCTTCTGCCTACTACACTACCTACCATATCACACAACCCTTGCTACACATATTCAACCTTCAGATCTCAAATTCAAACATCACTTCCTCAGGAAGGCTATGGTAGGCAGAATTCCAAGATACCCACCCTCTCTCTCCAACATTTCCATTCTCTGGTTATACAAACAGTTATCTAGGTACTGCTATGAAGGGGCAGACCGCCTGACCTGCCTCTTGAGAAATCTGTATGCAGGTCAGGAAGCAACAGTTAGAACTGGACATGGAACAACAGACTGGTTCCAAATAGGAAAAGGAGTACGTCAAGGCTGTATATTGTCATCCTGCTTATTTAACTTCTATGCAGAGTACATCATGAGAAACGCTGGACTGGAAGAAGCACAAGCTGGAATCAAGATTGCCGGGAGAAATATCAATAACCTCAGATATGCAGATGACATCACCCTTATGGCAGAAAGTGAAGAGGAACTAAAAAGCCTCTTGATGAAAGTGAAAGAGGAGAGTGAAAAAGTTGGCTTAAAGCTCAACATTCAGAAAATGAAGAGCATGGCATCCGGTCCCATCACTTCATGGGAAATAGATGGGGAAACAGTGGAAACAGTGTCAGACTTTATTTTGGGGGGCTCCCAAATCACTGCAGATGGTGACTGCAGCCATGAAATTAAAAGACGCTTACTCTTTGGAAGGAAAGCTATGACCAACCTAGACAGCATATTCAAAAGCAGAGACATTACTTTGCCAACAAAGGTCCATCTAGTCAAGGCTACGGTTTTTCCAGTGGTCATGTATGGATGTGACAGTTGGACTGTGAAGAAGGCTGAGCGCCGAAGAATTGATGCTTTTGAACTGTGGTGTTGGAGAAGACTCTTGAGAGTCCCTTGGACTGCAAGGAGATCCAACCAGTCCATTCTGAAGGAGATCAGCCCTGGGATTTCTTTGGAAGGAATGATGCTAAAGCTGAAACTCCAGTACTTTGGCAACTTCACGCGAACAGTTGACTCATTGGAAAAGACTCTGATGCTGGGAGGGATTGGGCACAGGAGGAGAAGGGGATGACAGAGGATGAGATGGCTGGATGGCATCACTGACTCAGTGGACGTGAGTCTGAGTGAACTCTGGGAGTTGGTGATGGACAGGGAGGCCTGGCGTGCTGTGATTCATGGGGTCGCAAAGAGTCGGACATGACTGAGCAACTGAACTGGACTGAGCTGAACTGAACTGAACTGATGAAGGGGCTTTGCAGATATAATTATTACTCAATTGATTTTAAGATAGGAAGATTAACGTGGATTATCCTGGTGGATCTAATATAACCAGCTAAGCCATTAAGCAGAAGTTTCTCCCAATCAAGGGCAAAATAGGAAATCAGAGGCAGAGAGAGCAGAAGTCAGGCAACACCTCGTTTGGGCCTAGAAGCAGATTCTTCCCACCAGAGACTCCAGGCCAGCTGATAACTGATTTAAACCTGTAAGACCCTAAGCAAAAAGTCCAAACTACCTGGACTTCTGACTTACTTCTGTGATATAATAAATGGTATTACTTTAAATCACTAAATTTGTGGCAGCAGTAATAAAGAAAACAAAGGACTGACCCCCACCTCCACCTCTCTGACCCCCACCTCCACTCCAGACTGTGTTAGGGATCCTGTCAAATGCTCCCAGACCATTTGACACTCTCATAATACTCATTATACTTAAGTTAATGTATGCAGTCTAAGATCTATGGACAAAGGTGTAGTGTTTTTGTGTACCATACACCACAATAATCCAACATCTACACAATTGGTACCTATAAACATTTGCTGACTGAACAAATTTTTCACTCAACTTTCTGTCAAAATTTTCAATCATGACTCATCTCCTGTAAAGTACTATATTACAAAATATTTCTATAATAAGAGTCAATTGCTTTATAGCAGTTACTAAAAAGAGGGGAACAGCAGGAGAATGGAATACATTCAGAATCACTGGAGCAATTGTTCTTTTTGTTTTATAAGCATTCCCTCACTTACCATTACCCACAATCAGAAATGCCCACTCCATGCCCAATACTCTTAGGAAGCATGACCATCTATTAGAGAATCACAAAAAGATTACCATATAGAACCATTATTACAAATGTCACTGGGTCATATTCCTCAAGTACACTGGACTGTAAATAAAAGTTTAGAACAACTGTTCTACTTTTTTAAAGAAACAGTTTTCAAACTGCAAAAAAAAGGAAATTTATTCAATCTGCAACAGTACTATATTTCATAATAAAAAGAAACTGACTATATTAAAACTATCTAGTCAGAAAGAAGAAAAGTCAACAAAAAGAATATTTTACTTACATTAACGGGAAAGCAAAAAATGGGAGTGTCATGGCAAGTCTTGCTGTAAGTTCATCCGGAAGATACCATAAGTATACAATTAAACATGTAAATAGATAGAGGACTGAAGAGTACAGAATTAATCTTCCAACCCATAATTTTTGTAATCTCTGATTTTTTTCCCTAAATTCTTCCAATGCTTGAATTTCCTGTGAAGAGAAAAATTCATAAAGAAAGTAAACTGTTTAAGAAAAATTTAACATGATAGAGAAGTTACAGAGAAACAACCCTTAAAATTCAATGAAATATAATACCTTGATATTTGAAACAGAACATAATATGAAAAGACAATTAAAAATGAAGTTTAAAATATATTAAAATGCCTATAATGATTTGACAAATCTTTTTATGGAAGATATTTAAAAATAATATTTGATAACCTATCAAACTAGCAAAGCTCAAGAGGTATAAAATTGGCATCAATATTCAGTATTTGTTAAAACAAACAAGTAGTAACTCTCTTTGTATAAGGCCAAACAAAAAGTGACTATAAAAAGGATTAATAAAAATTGAAACAGTGATCCATACTAGATTCCCTCAATCTATTCATCATTCTCAATATTCCCAAGGAATAAGTATTTTTTATGATAGAAACTGTAAAAAGCTGTGAAGTTTGCAAGCTGATATAAATAGTTTCAGACTATTTTATAATCTACTTATCTATGATGGTGTAACATTGATTTACACTATTACTTGACACAGAGTTCTTAAGTCACTGATAAGACTTTGGACTTTACCATGAACGTTCTCAGGCTTACTGTATATCACCTCTAAATTCCCATACCAGATCTAGTCTCCAAAGTAATATATACTAAAATAATATTTAGATAACACCCCAGAGCCAAAGAACATACCTTATCTATATTTTCCAGAACCTCTACAGTTGAAGGTTTCGTCTGTTATATAAACAGAAATAGGAGACAGCATTAAAGCTTGTTATCACTAACTTGGAAACACTTTGACTTTTTTAATCATAAAAGAACATTTTAATCCAAAACTAAGTTTTTTCAATATTATCAAGCAATATGTATTCCTGTTTATTTACAAATGAGATTTAGATTTAAATAAAAATTATAAGTATAAACAAAGTTACACAAGACTAAAGAAATAAGATGCTCCTATTTAACTTATTTTTAGGCCCAAAAGTACTTTCAACTCTGTAGCTCAATTTTTACTCTCGTTAACCCCAATCAAACATACTTAGAAATTATTGAGAGATAATTCGTTTAAATTTTCCTTTAAGGGAATTTTTCTTAGATATGATTATTCAAAAGAATTATATTATTATTATAAATTATTAATTCTAAATAATTATATTAAATTATTATAACTATAAATTCTATTTAAAAATTCAAAACTAAAGATGTTCTGATCTACTATTGCTATAAGTTCACTTAGGATGCTGGGGGTCAAAAATCAATAAGCTACCTTCATTCTGAATTCCTAAAGTACTTTTCTGAAGATCAGATTTTTAAAGGGCATCTAAGAATACTTCATTACAACAGAGCTTGTTTTTCAGAGACATTTTTTATATCACCTAGAATAAAAATCATCCAAAATGGCTCACATAACACTTGAAAAAATAATTACTAATTACATACTCAACCATCTAACAGGGTAATGATAATCAATTCATTGCAGCACCCACAGGAATTGTTAATATTAGATTAAACCATATGAAATTGCTGTTTATGGAGTCAGAACTGTTGAAGACTGATAATTTCATATGGTTCAACCTAACAAGAAAGATAAAGGAAGAACAGATAAATTCAATTATCAGATTTTAAAGGGGGGCGGGGTGGACAGTATCAATAAAACGTCAATCCAAAGCAAAGCAGTTCCAGCAATAGTTCAAAAACTAAACTGTATATCAAGTACTGCTAGATTCCGTTACTATGGTAAAAAGGAGTAAAAAAAATAAGCAGTTTGTCCTAGACTACATTACCTTCCCTTATTTTAAAGAAGAGCATTTACCAATATATTTTATAACCCTAAATTTAAAGACTTAGCCAATAAAATAAAACTATTTTTAATTGTGTTTAACCTAGTAATTCCTAAAAGTACATCTAGTATCACTTCAGTAAATATTTGTGATAAGCTTTAAGCAAAAAGATACAACCTATAAAAACATTAAGTACTGCATAGAATAATTTCAACTATCTTTTAAGTAAGACTGAAATTTAGGTGCTATGAAAACAATAAAAGATAATCATTTGTACATGAAGGTATAAAGAGAGAAATAAAAATAATTCGTAAGTCAAAGTGAAATAATCCTGTTAAACAGAGACATGAGACACCTATAAAGCAAGTATAACCATTAAAGTCCAAATAAAAAACAAATTCACAAGAAGGAGAAAAAAAATTAAATAGAGTTAGGGATAATATTAAACTACTACTCAAGTTTACACCACAAAGATCTTTACAAATAACTTGATGGGACACTTTTACATTAGACTAGGAACTGTTGTAAAGAAAACTAACTTACCCTCCATCGAGAAAATAATCCACCCATTTTTCATTTGTAAAAACTGGGCACAATAATAAATATCATCAGTTGTCCAAAGGAATTCACAGCTAGAAATAAAGAAATTATTTTTAAAGTTTAAGTTAAATATACAGCATACTCACTATAAAATTTAAATGTTGCAATACTATAAAATAAATAAAATACTATAAAATATTAATTTCCTTGGATTTCACTTATGTGAGATTTTAATTCAGATAGACTTGCAGATAGTCCACCTTTTAAAAAATCTTTCTTTCAAGGCAGAACATATTTAAAAGTGAAAATAATGCTGGAAGGACTTTTTAAGTGGCAAGGCATTTTAAAAGTGTATATTTATACCACTTTGCAATTTTCTGTTCCTTAAAGTAGGTCCTCTATGTTGTTCTTACAAGAAAAGTTCTGCTATACTTTTATTCTACATTCTTAAATACAGCCATATCTATCATTTAGCTGTCTCCCAACTAAACTAGTTATTTGGAGTTAGGGGTGCTCTACAATGTTCAGAAATAACATCACTTTACAATAATAGAAAGTCAACTGGATTCTGAGTAAGAAAATAAGGGTTACAAGGCTACCTGTGACAATGAGCATATCATTTAATGTTTCTGAGCCATAATTTTCTTTTCTGTACATTAAAGTTAATAGTAGTATCACTTTTCACAGGATAATCTTCATTACTACCATTTTACAGATAAGAAAATTAAGTAGAAAGAAATCAAGTCATTTGTCCAATAACTCAGAAGAAACATTACCCAAAGGAACTCTATCTTCAGACTTCTGATCTGTCCAGAACCAGTCAACACCCAAATAAGCATTTCTCTCTGAAACTCTGTTTGAGTCCCTCAAGTTAGTTAAAGAGTCATGTCAGGCAGTTGTATCTCCTATCCCCATCTTTTGGTTGTTTTTCTATGAGTCTCAAATGTATGCAATTCTCCAGGCAAGAATACTGGAGTAGGTTGCCATTTCCTTCTCCAGAGGATCTTCCCAACCCAGGGATCAAACTGGCATCTCCTGTGTTGCAGGCGGTCTCTTGAATTGCTGGTAGATTATCACTAAGCCACAAGGGAAGCTATATTAAATATTACCATACATTTAAAAAATGTATCAGCAATATTATAACCTAAATCAATTTACCAGTCAATAATTATATAATTTTTAATTCTTTTAAATTCAAATAGTTGAATTATATTTTCAAACTTACATATTTTTACAAGGTTACAGTTATATTCTACCAATATAAAACTGCTTCATTTCCATGCAAAAAAGTTAGGCCATAATTCTTACATTTTTTTAAACCCATAAATGTAATCACAAAATAATGCCAGTACCAAGTAAGTACATACACTCTGAAATACTATTTTTAGGTTGGAATTAGCATAAGGCATGCCTACCTTGAACTTTCTTGGTTACAGAAGTAACAAAAAATCTAATTATAAAACATACAAAGTGACTTTTATGGACAGAAATATCTATCATCTATCCTAAAAATTTCTGCAGTTTATAAATGTAATCAATGCTATAAAGTCACATTTAAGTTGCAATCTAAATATTATTATTAATCTTTCAATAGTAACTCAGTATTCAAATTTCTAAAATGTGGTTGTAGGAAACGCAGGAACTTTAATGAATAAAACTAAAAATTTCTAAGCTAAGACATTAAATAGATCTTAAAACCATATATGCTAAAAATCACCAAGACATGTGACTGGGGAGGGAAGATTCAGATGAACCACTTAACTTGTATACTTTCAAAGTATACATTATCCCACGTATGCATAGTGTATAGGACAGTGATTTGTATACAACTGACCTACACATTCTGGTTTGAAAGAGTGATGTGCCTCCAAGTTTATAGCTACCATAAACTAGATTTTTTAACATTTGAAATTAATGACAATAATATTTAAACGCTTAGTACTCAATCTTCTAGCAAGCCATAAAACAAATGTTTTTCATAAATTTTGTCATTTAGATACTATTATCAATCTGTTTTACAAATGAGGAAACTGAGGCTACAGAAGTGAAATAATTTACTAAGTTCCCAAAGACAGTAAGTACTAATAGAAGACCCAGACACAGTATTTCACTTTTGATTTTTTAAAAAGCAACAAGTTAGGGGTAGGGGATTAAGAAGTACAAACTACTATGTATAAAACAAATAAGTTACAAGGATATATTGTACAGCAAGGGAATATAGCCAACATTTTATAACTATAAATCGAGAATAATCTTTAAAAATTGTAAATCACTAAGTTACATACCTGCAATTTATATGATATTGTAAATCATCTATAGTTCAATAAAAAAGGCCAAAAAAATAAACAAGTTATTTCCAATAACTCAAAATCAGAAATAAAATCTTTCTGTAGATTACACTGAATTATTTGTACGTAAAAGCACCTCAGACATTCTCAAACATCTGGTAAACGGGCTTACTGCAGTGGAAAGTTATAAACACAAGATCCAGGATTGGTACAGTGTATCATGTAGCCCAATTCCTTTATTTGATTAAATTTGAATGCTTAAGTCTATACGGAAGAGAAGCTAAATGATGTGGCAAAATCATGTACCTCCAGGTAGGGGCAGAACTGGTACAAGAAGTCTTCAGTACTACTTCTACTTGTTTACTGCATATCACTTTTAAAATACATGTCATATGAAATATATGCATAATACTACAATTAATACCAACTTTCACATCAATTATTTGCTTGAGAATTGTTTTGGTATTAATGAAACATTAACATTACTATGAAACCTTGGGCAAATGAAGTACTTAACCTCTCAGTTACTCATTATCTTCATCTGCAAAACAGTGATAGATAAGAATCCTCTCAAATGTTAAAAAGCATTCTAAAGGATTTACAACAGTGTCTGACACATCCTAATTTCTCAACACAAATTGTTTTTTTACTGCTGTGGGTGTTGCCTTTCTCCAGTCCATCTCTGCTTCCTTTCAACACAGGGAAAATACATGAGAATCAAACTACTAGCATTTTTTTCTGAAGCATAAATCGATTTGCTTGCCCTTGAGTGGACAGATGGTTCAATCTCAACTGGCCTATTCTAAGAACTCTTCTATGAACATGTACAAAGAGTCTCCTTCCACTTTGATATAATGGGACCTGACATGACCATAAGAGCTGGGTGCATCTAATGTGTTTTTCAATAAATAACAATGCCCACCATACTATTCGAATGCTTTCTACTAACTGCTATTCACACTCAGGTTTAGGTGTCAGAATTTAAAATCTTGAGACATGTTATTCTTAAATTTTCAGCTTACTTCAAGTCATATTGAAATAAGGCAATAAAAAAGGTCTGGATTCAAAATATGACTCAACCACACACTAGCTATGCGATCTTGGATAAACTAAACTCTCTAAGCCTCAGCTCAGCATTTGTTTAGCCGTGAAAATACACTTCACATAATTGTTGCATAAGTTAAATGAAATCATACATTATTTGGCACAGTGTTCAACAAATAATGAAGTGTATAATAAACTATAGAACTTATTACTACTATTACCAGAAAACACATGTAGTACAGCAGTACTTCTCATATGGAACACATTTCTTTCTACTTTCTTATAAAGAAACTGTTTCATAATTTTAAAATTGGAAAACAAAATTAGTTTGCATTTTAAACTGAAAGTGTATTGCTCTCGTTTCCTCCAATATAAAAAATAAAGCAAAATACTCTAACAACTCTTCCATTAAAATAACCCTATAGGGCCTTTAACAGCAAAGGAAGTTTAGTTTTATCAAGTTCCAAACTTAAGTAAAAACTATTCAGTCACCATCAATAGAAACCTCTATAACACACTGGACTATTCAACTTGAGATTAAAAGGGTTTGTTCTAGAACTCTAACTTCCAAATATCCTAACTGAAAGGACAATTCTGAAATATCCCAAACCACATTTATTGCTCAAAAATAAAATTACTGAAAAGAAGTACACTTCTAAAAGTGTACTTTTATTATTTAATGATTAAGTTCTAGTCTTCACGGTAAGTCAATAGTCATTCTAAACTAAATACTACTCAAAAAATGACTATTTGATTGGAAAGATTTCTATAACAAATCATACCTGTTGTAAGCCATTTCTTCCTTATATTCTTTCAAGTTAATAATATATGAACACCAAGGTTTTTAACAGTATTGGGCTCATCCCAGTAGATGACAGAAAAACTGAAATTCTAATTGTAAATGCATCACTCGTTTAAAAATGTGTTCAAAATCAACTTGATTCTCCTAAAACTAAACTACGGGGGCTGCTGAGGACAAGAAATTAGCATTCCTTGCCAGTTTGAACATATCCCTGAAACGAAGCTTACTCACAACCACACAAACTGCTGTTGAATTTTGTGTGGTGACAATTTTGTCAACAGTGACACCCAGGCCACAGAGAAAGGAGAAAACAGTCGACAATGGGCACCACAAACCAGAAGCCTACTGGGAAAAACGGAAAATGGAAAATTCAGTGAGTCATAGATTTTACTTAGTACAGCGAGAGCACCATCAGCAAAACTGAGAGCACCAATCCCAACTTTCTCTTAATCCCCATACACAATATTCAGGAATTAAAACTATTGATGCGGTTTAGAGTTGCTCTTCTTCTGCCAGGCCTATGACACCCACGCAATCTCGCCCTTCCCTTCACCCCACCATCTCTCAAATAAGTACAACGGCAGAAGAGAGGCTTCTCTAAGCAGCACATAATCCACGCCCACAAGCCTGGGCCGAGCAGTATGACACTGACAGTTTTCGGTCCCTCCCGATCTCTCCCACTCGCGGCGCCTCTGCACAACTCAGCAAAATATGACAAGGGTAGAACCCACGCAGAGCGATGGCTTACTGTAGGACCTTCTGACCCTTCGCTCGGACAGAGAGGTGGGCCAAAGGGATGGTGCTCCGCTCAACCCAGCCACGGCACCACCACCCCCGCCTCGAATCTCTGAAAAAAGGCTGGGGAACCAACTCCCCTCCGGGGACAAAAAGGGGTCTCCAACACTCCAGAGCCATCCCAGCCACTGGACCGGGAAACCAAGGGGATCAGGCGGTGAGAAGAGGTCAGCACCCAGCCGGGCAGGAGCTCGACTAGCCGCCGCCGCGGAACTGGTAGGCCACTCGGCATAAGGCGGAGGCGCCTGGGAGAGGCAAGCGAGATAATCGGCAGCGTATTTCCCAGGGAAAAGCTCAGCGCGCCTCCCTTCTGCCGAACCTTCCCAATGACCCTCATTTTGAACCCTCTACCTTCAAGTAGAAACGGGCAAAGCCCGGCGCTGGCGTCCACCTCTGCCAGTTTTAGCCACCACCCCGCAGTCCGCCTCCAGAGCGGACAGCACCAGCCAGTGACAGAGATATGGGCCCGGCCAACTCCTTCCCATCAAACCCCGCGCTCCCTCCGCCGGCCAATCAGCGCCGTGGCCGGCGCGCGCCGCTCCCTCATCACGTGACCGTGACTAGGGTGGGCAGTTGGGGGAAGAGGTAGACAGTTGGCGGGAGGCGGTCTGTGCATCCCTGTGGCTTCCGCAGCCAAATGGGGTGCTCGTCGTCGCGTCTCACAGGTGGAGAGTCATTTGTTTTGACTCTTACCAATAATTACTTCTTACTCCTCCTCTGCCTCCTGCTTTTCTTTTGGAACCTGTTCTGCAAAGTCTCACTGGCTAAAGAAAACCCCCGAAATTGGTCTGGATGGCCCTAGACCGCCGCGAGAGAGAGGAGTGGGTTTGACGGTGGAGATAGGTGCACCTGGACACGAGCCCGCCCTGAAGAGTGCGGGATCAGCTGTCATCCAGCCGGCAACGGAGCCAGTTAACTACACAGCTTAGGAGAGACGGGTTCCCAACCAAGCTAGTGACGAAATTCAGCCTGGACTCCAGGAGTGCTTGAGACTTATGACTCATGGACTTCAAAAAGGGTCCTTTGATGACTGGGCCGCTTACCTCACCATTATGTGGTAAACGTCAACTGCCCGAGGATGTTGCTTTCAAACCGGTGGCTTAACAACATAAACTGAGTTTTCTATCTTAAAACGCTTAAGAACACTTCCTTGGCAGGTCTTGGTACTAGGCCCACGAATAAATCACCTAGGTTTTATTTGCCTCAGATTTTAAACGTTGGCTAAAGCACATTAAATTTACTAGTCAACTGAGAGTGACAAGTCTCAATAACAAATAGTACTTGAATCACACAAGGTAATGTTGGAGAAGCATAGAGAAACTTCAGCATAAGCTCTTGTCACGATTTACGCCTGTGTTCAAACATTTTTCATGGGATTTCTATTTTGTTCAGTTATATACACATTTTAAGTGCCCATGGTATTTTAAAGAGTATAATCGTTGTATTATGCTATGTTTAAACTTTGACAACCAAACAGGTAAATTATGAAAAGAAAGCAAAGTATTTGGTTAGTAAGAATAATTTATTATACTGGAAGCTACCAGATAGTTCACTGTAGAGTTGCTTAACTGCTAAAATGTTTAGTTACAGATTTGTAAATGTGAAGGGAAGGAAACCAAAGTTTCTTCTTATGCTCTGGGTAAGACACATTACATATCTAAAAGAAAATGAAACATTTCACTTATTTTGGTATGGAAATTTAAACATTTTGTTTTTCATCCTTTCTTATTTTAAAGTTTAAAAAAAAGGCAACTTAGAGAATGAACTTTTGGTTACCACAGGGGAAGGGTAGTGGGGAGAGACGGTTAGGCAGTGTGGGACTGACATGTACACACTGCTATATTTAAAATGTATAACCAAAAAGGACCTATGTATAGCACAGGGAACTCTGCTCAATATTATATAACAACCTAAATGGGAAAAGAATTTGGATATGTGTATGTATTTAAAATAAATAAATGAAAGGCCTGTGCAGTTTTGCAAATACAGCTCCTCACCTCAGGACAATCTCTCTAAGAGAACAAGGAAGAGATACTTTCTATTTGCTAATGATTTGTTTTCTAGTTTTAATTGATCCATCAAGACTTACTGAAAAGAGGACAAAAACAGGTGGGGGAAAACAAAAGAGCTAACTGGGTACAAGAAATTCCAAAAACCTAATCCTGAGACAAAATACCTTAGGTAGTTGATATAGAACAGGAGAAATTTGACCTGACAGGCAGAGACAGAGGAGTACTAATTAGATCATTAACTTTTTTAACCTTTCCAATAACCTTTTAAGGTAATTATCAGTTTTCAAATGAAACTGAAAAGAGAAAGGAACTGAATAAAAATTATACATATATTGTTGAAAGTAATGCTATCCTCCTCTATATCACTGCCTCCTCTGTATCAAGTGGTAAGAGTTTGTAGGCAAAGTGAGAGAAGATATTAGAAGCAGAAAGATCAGCATATGCACTATATGGCTGAACTAAGGCTCCAACAGTCATTACAAATATTTATTGAAGACAAGACCATGTGTTAAGTGCTGAGAATACAGAGATAAGTAAAATAGCTGCCCTAAAGCCACTGACCGGAGAAGGCAATGGCACCCCACTCCAGTACTCTTGCCTGGAGAATTCCAGGGATGGGGGAGCCTGGTGGGCTGCTGTCTATAGGGTCGCACAGAGTCGGACACAACTGAAGCGACTTAGCAGCAGCAACAGCAAAGCCACTGACACTAGAGAGAGAAACCTTTGAGAAAACAACAACAACAAAAAAAAAAACACAATATAAGGTAAATAAGTGTTGTGGTAGAGGCAAATGTTCAAAAGATCGGAAAATGCTAAGGCAAGAACAGCCAGAGGTGTGTTTTAGCTGTAAATACTAATACTAAAAATTGTCCTGCAATAGATACTAAGGAAGTGAAAAGCAAAGAGACGATGAGCAAGGAAACAAACTGTTCTAGGCAAAGGAATTTGTAAAGATCTAATTCAACAAATAAGCGAGCCACGTTTATTTAGATAGATAAATGAAAGTTGCAAGAGATGGGTGCTCTGAGAGCTTAGAGTCAGTCACTGATCTGGTCAGAAAAGTTAGGTAAGGCATGCTTGAGGAGGTCGCCTGGAATACAGATCTGAAGGATGAGAAACTGAAGAAAGGAGAAAAGAAAACAGAGGGAACAATATATGTACAGCCTTTTGTCAGGAATGAACAGTGCAAGCCCAAGGGTCTGAAAGGAAGTCATTGTGACTAGAGCCCTGTGCAGGGAGACCAGACTAAGCAGGACTTGCTTGGCCATACTGAGAACAAAATGGGGTAGGGATTTAACCTGATCAGATCCGTGTTTGGAAAAGATTATTCCCGCTGCAGTGTGGAGATATGAACAAGGTCAGTCTTGGACCAAAGTAGTTCAAGTGGATTGGGATGGGCACAAGGAGATGGAGAAAAGTGGGGGAAATGGAACAATTTAGGAGGTGAAATAGGTCTAGAGAATGGATTTAGGTAAAGTAGAGGAACGAATGGGGATTGAAGGAGAGGAAGGAGTCATGACAGGATATCTGGCAGGCACAGTAGATGGAAAGCAATGTTCACTGAGGTGTGGAGAACACTGAAAGAGTCAGATTTGGGGGGAGATGGTGATTTCAATTGATTTCAACAGGCTGAGTCTCAGATATTTTCATGACTGCAAGGAGAGATGTCACATAAACAGATCTATGGGTCTGCAGCACTGAGAAGTCTGAGTTAGAGAAAAAGTGTTCGGGTTTGTAATATGTTCTTTTCCACAAAGTACTTATTTTTTCAAAATGCAAATATAAGTATTGTGGTAAAACAAAAAGTAAAAGTCTCTAAAGCTGTTTTCCTTTCAAATTACCTGGGGCCTTCATTTAAAAAAAAAAGTTCTCTAGTATGAGGCATCAAATTTTGAATTTTAACAAGTGCCACCAGTGAGTCTTCCTCTCAGGGAGTTTCTCTGGAAAGTGGTACTCCAGTGCCAGCAGCCACCTGCATGAGAGTTACCCTAAGTGCTTATTAAAAGCACATCCCTCTAGGGATGGAAGGATGGGAGAAAGGAAGATGATGCAGTACCAGGTAGTCCAAGATTTCACCCTCCATCCTTTACAGAACTGTCCTACGTGCTCCATCAGGCAGTTTAGAGGAAAGCTGGTGTCCTTTGTTGAATGATGCAAATGTAGGCAGCAGGCAGCCCTGACAGGCTGCTGTAACAGCTTCCCTGGCTCCTAGCCCAGGCCTCCTGTCCTGTCCACTGAAATGGTGCTCAGCCTACTCCAGTGCTCTCTTTTTCTACCACTCGCATCAAACCCTGTCCTTCCCTCACTGGGGAAGGTGTTATGGGTGTTATGCTCCATATACTCCTACCAATTCAGAGGTTTCTTTTAGCTAATCTGGCCAGGGTTAAGAGGGAAATAGGTTCGAATGCTATGTTTCACTCTCAACAAATTCTCAAGAACTTACATTGTAAGCATCTTGTTTTTTAAAGACTGAATTGCTTGTTCTCTGTGTAGTCTCACTGTAACATCTCTTTTTCTCTATGAAGCACTGTAGATGTAGAGGAAGAATCAGAAAGTAAGGGGGGGAAAGAGATTAGAATTATTTTTTTAATGGGTAATATAGCAAACAGATGTATACTACTTAAAGACTATAACCCAAAACACTCATGTAACCCACACTGAGTCAAAAAGTAGAATGTTACCAACACCTCAAAGGCCCCAAAGTGCCCCTTCCTTTATAACCCCCAAGCACCTAGAGTTAACAAACACTATCATGATTATTAAAATATTGACTTCCTTGCTTTTCTTTATAGTTTTATTGCTTAATTACTCAAACAGTATATTTCATGCCTGGTTTTTAACTCAATGTAAATTGAATCATAAATTTTTTTTTCATGTCTTTATTTCTTTTACCCAAAGTTACGTCTTTAAGATTCATCCATGTGGCTGTAGGTTTTTATTCACATTTCTTTAATTGTGGGTATTAATTTCAGGGAGAATAATATCCTTCAACATGAGCCTCCCCTTTCTGGCTTATGGTATGACTCCACATTTGTTCAGGTATTCTCATGTGTTTTCCAAAAAATTTTTTCATTTTCATCACATGAATTTCATACCTTTATAGTAGGTAGAATTCTAAAGATGGCCCTCTGAGATTCCCATCCCCTGATCAATCAATAAAACGATAGTCTAGGTACTGCTATGAAGGACTTCTGCAGATGTAAAAGAGGTACTCTGAGCTCTAGAGAATCCAGTGGAGAAGGCAATGGCATCCCACTCCAGTACTCTTGCCTGGAAAATCCCATGGACGGAGGAGCCTGGAAGGCTGCAGTCCATGGGGTCGCTAAGAGTCGGACACGACTGAGCCACTTCACTGTCACTTTTCACTTTCCTGCGTTGGAGAAGGAAATGGCTACCCACTCCAGTGTTCTTGCCTGGAGAATCCCAGGGACGGGGGAGCCTAGTGGGCTGCCGTCTATGGGGTCGCACAGAGTCGAACACAACTGAAGTGACTTAGCAGCAGCAGCAGCAGCAGAGAATCCAGGCTCCAGGGACTACACCTTGAAGGGTGTGTTTGGGTTGGAGGGCCCATGTGTGGACCAGGAGGTGAGCAGGCTCCACTCTAAAACTAGCCTGAGGCTGTTCTGTGCATCCTTGGTGGACACAGGTGGCAGATACTGCCATGCCTGGGCCCTGCACCAGGCTAACCACATGCTGTTACTGCACAATAGCTGCAGCGTGCCTGGATTCCTGACCTACAGAACTGTGAGATAATAAATGAGTATTATTTCAAGATGCTAACATTGTGGTAATGTGTTACAGCAGCAAAAGAAAATTAATATGCACCTTTCTTATTGAGCAGAAATCTTGGTGGCTTATCAAGTTAGCCTTCACTTGAAGTAGGACGATAACCACAGAGGTCACACTACTCAAGACCTGCAGCTGAGATTGCTTCACCATTTAGAATTCAGACTAAAAATGCACCTGTATTTACACCTGCCTCTGAAGCTATGTTTGATAGATAGACAGTACTTGGGAGGAAAGGGACGGCAAGTCAGGGAAAGCACGGCACCAAAAGCCAAGCGCTTAGGGTGCCACAAAAGGAGCACCACAGCTCCTCAGCGTGTTTGCTCATATTACGTTCAGATGAGTCCAGCCCACACTCCAGAAGCAAATGAGCACTAAATGTGCTTCCTGTGTTTCAATAAAAGAGAGGCAACAGAAAGTCTAGATCGCTGTGAAATAACTGAAAATAAATATTGACATCAAGTCTAACGCTAAAGATTCCTATTATCATAAGTAATGCATAATTCCAGAGACCAAATGTGTCTGAAAGGCATAATTTAAAATTAGAATACAAAGTATCCTGGCATGTAGATAATTCCATGTAAGTCTAAACTAATTATTGTAAAAGGAACATTTCCTTCTTGAAAAGAAAAAAAAAAAAAAAAAACTTTGCTTGTTCTGGAAAATATATATAAACTAAGGTAAAATAAATTATTGGCTTTCTGTCCACTAAGTCCAAAAAAGATGGCATTCTAATGCTTCCTGAAAAATGAGGGTACACATGGCAAATCAGGGATCTGGTGAAACTTGAGTCTTCTCTTGTATGCATGTAAAGCTTACACATAAAACAAGGAAGATATAGCTTTAGCTAATTCACACTGAGATTTATTTTTAATAGGAGTCATAAGAGTACATGGGGTTTTACAAAGCATAAAATATGGAAGACAAATTTTCTGCCTTGAGCTTAGTAAAACACGTGTAGGTGGTAGCTAACAGGATAAATACTGAGTCATGATGATTTACAAGTGATCACCAATGGGAGACTAGATATATTTAAGAAAAAAAAAAACATGTCTTATAAAAACAGAGAATTGGGACATGCCAGGGATTTGAAAAAAAAAAGCTTGAAGGAAGAATAAAAGATGTGAGAAATTAAAGCCAAAGTTCTAAGAAATGAGGAAGGAGAAAAAACTGAAGATAAAAATAGAAGAAAAGACTTGCTGCTGTGAGGCATGAGCAAATACATGAGAAAAAAATGTAGGATTGATTTGCTTGGCAGAACTCTGAAAACAGACAACTGGAAATCCTAACTATACAATTCATTTCTTAGAAAGGTTAAGAGCTAAATTTCCCAAACAGTAGACACTAAACCAGACTTCTTGCTCAAACCATATTATTCCATCTGTAACATTTGTATATATAAATAAAAGTCCATACAACTCTATGTGCAGCTGAATTGTGAACAACTTCAAAACTTATTAATATTTTTGAGCTATAATGCACAAGAAACTTCATGTTAGACTATATATTCAAAAGCACTAGTTTTCTTAACATATACATATGTTCTAGAAAAGTCCGAATGCTATGGCAATACTAATATCAGACCCAATATTTCTCTCCAAGATAAAGGCGACTGTGTAGTGTATGCAGAGCACAAACCACCTCCCTGTGCTACCTTTGTAGATACAGCAGCTCTATAGTTTTCTGTTTATTATCCAAATAGGTCATACTCAGGAAATTATCTGTTCAAAACATTTGCCATTTTTAAATGGCATTATTTGTCTTTTTATTAATGAGTTTACTATACCTTTACAGTGGCTTGGTGGTAAAGAATCTGCCTGCAATGCTGGAGACCTGGGTTTGATCCCTGCCTCGGAAAGATCTCCCGGAGAAGGGAATGGCTACCACTCCAGTATTCTTGCCTGGAGAATTCCATGGACAGAGGAGCCTGGCGGGCTAAAGTCCATGGGGTCCCAAAGAGTCCAGCACATTGAGCAACTAATACTTTCACTTGTTTCACATACCTTTACAGTAAACAAATGAGGTGGTGTGAGTCCTCCAACTTTGCTCTTTTTAAAAATCGTTTTGGCTATCCTAGTTCTATATGAAGTTTTAAGTAAATGTATCAATTTCTAGGAAAAACTTTGCTCTGGTTTTTATTGGGATTGCATTGAATACATAGAATAGCTTGAGGAAAAGTGGCATATTAACAATACTGAGTCTTCCAATCCAAAGACAGAGTATTTCTTTCTATTTGGATATTCTTTGATTTCTTTCACCATTATTTTATAGTTTTCAGCATACATGTCCTGCATATTTTTGTTAGATTTATATCTAAGTATTTTATGGCTTTGGTTCTATTTTAAATGATACTGTGTTTTAAAATTTGATTCCCAAATGTTTGTTGGCAATATGTAGAAATAAAAGATTTTTATATTTTGACCTTTTATCCTGTGACTTCTCTAAAATGGTTTATTAGTACTAGGAGGTTTTTATAAATTTCTTGGTATTTTCCATGTAGAAGAATCACACAGTTTTGACAGAGTTTTTTTTTTCTTCCTTTCTAATCTGCTTTTTTCATTTGTTTCTCTTGCTTTCTTGTACTATGGTACAATATTGAATAGAAGTAGTGAAAGCAGACATCCTTGCTTTGTTCCTAATCTTAAGGGGAAACATTCAGTCTTTCAATTTTAGTATATTAGATGTAAGTATTTTGTAAATCTTTTTATTATATTAAGGAAGTCCCTTCTTCGTTTGCAGAAAGTATTTATCATGCTGTTGAATGTTTATATAGTTAGGATTTCCAGTTGCCTAATTTCAGAGGTTTACCAATCAAATCAATCCTTTATTTTTTGTAGGAATTCCATTTTTGTATGGAATTTTATTTATATATACAAATGTTATAGATGGGATAATATAGTTTGATATTCAATGTATGATTGAATATTGAATTTTGTCAAATGCTTTTTCTGCATCTATTGAGATGATCACATAGTTTTTCTTCTTTAGTGAGTCAATATGATTAATGATATTGATTTTCAAATCTTGAATCCTATAATAAGCTGTAACCACAGGCATAATAATCGTCAATGAGTTCTGAATGCTTTGAGTGAATTATTGAATGTGAATATACATTGGTGTCAGAAGTCTAGAGCGCTGAACCCTCAAATTTCACAGTTTGACCAACTCTAGGTAGCATACAATCAACATATTTACATTCAAGAACACAAGTTTCATCTCTTCTTCTGTCTTCACTGTCTGTAGGTCATGGTCCCAATATTAGTTTGGGGGGGGGGTCTTTTGATTGATTGATTAATTTTTTTAATTTATTTGTAGGCTATTTTCTATTTTCTCATGTACCACTTAAAAGTTAGTGTGAGATTTGAGATTTGTAGATCCATTTACAAAGACTTAGCTATATAACTTGGTAAATACATGGTAAATATATGGTCCCACTATGGTAAAATATAAAATATACATTTGGGCTTTGTTCCAGGTTCTTGTCATAGAACTCCTAAAACCTTGGAATCTCGTATATAATAAGAATGCATTTGATATGTTGATGAGCTGATTCTTGGCTGAGGGGCTCTAGATAATTTCAGAATGGGAGCAGATCACCAGAAAGACAAACCTTGATTAGAAGCTTAGAACTTTCAGACCCATCTCCTGACTTCCAGGGAAGGGATAATGGCTGGAGATTGAATTAATCACCAATGGCCAAGGTTTAATCAATCATGCTTACATAATGAAACCTTCATAAAAATCTCTAACCTATGAGTTGAGAGATCTTCCAGATTGGTAAACATGTTGAGGTACTAGGAAGAGGGCACACCTGGAGAGGGTGTGGGAGCTCCAAACCACCCACCTTCCCCATACCTTGCCTTATATGCATTTCTCTCATTTGGCTATCCCTTTCTAATAAACCAGTTGTTGTTGTTCAGTCATTCAGTCACGTCCGACTCTTTTGAGACTCCATGGACTGCAGCACGCCAGGTTTCCCTGTCCTTCACCATCTCCAGGAGCTTGCTCAAACTCATGTCCATTGAGTCAGTGATGGCATCCAGCCATCTCATCTTCTGTCATCCCCTTCTCCTCCTGCCTTCAGTCCTTCCCAGCATCAGTCTTTTCTGATGAGTCAACCCTTCACATCAGGTGGCCAAAGTATTGTAGTTTCAGCTTCAGCATCAGTCCTTGCAATGAGTATTCAGGATTGATTTCCTTTAGGATTGACTGGCTGGATCTCCTTGCAGTCCAAGAGTCCTTGGAGACTCCTTGCAGACTCAAGAGTCTTCTCCAAAACCACAGTTCAAAAGCATCAATTCTTTGGCACTCAGCCTTTTTTATGGTCCAACTCTCCTATCCATACATGACTACTGGAAAACCATAGCTTTGACTATACAGAACTTTGTTGGCAAAGCAATGTCTCTGCTTTTTAATATGCTGTCTAGGTTTGTCATATCCTTTCTTCCAAGGAGCAAGTATCTTTTAATTTCATGGCTGCAGTCACCATCTGCAGTGATTTGAAGCCCAAGAAAATAAAGCCTGTCACTGTTTCCACTGTTTTCCCATCTATTTGCCATGAAGTGATGGGACCGGATGCCATGATCTTTGCTTTTTGAATGTTGAATTTTAAGCCAGCTTTTTCACTCTCCTCTTTCACTTTCATCCAGAGGCTCTTTAGTTCCTCTTCACTTTCTGCCATAAAGCAGAAATAAACTAGTACAAGTGAGTGAAATATTTTCCTTAGTTCTACGAGTTGATTGAGCAAATTATTAAACCTGAGGGAGGGAGGTTATAGGAACCCTGATTTGTAGCTGTCAGATAGAAGCATGGGTATCCTGGGGACCCAATTGTTTTGTGACTGGTCTGAAGGGAGGGCAATCATCCAGGTGTGCATGCATGCTAAGTTGCTTCACTTGTGTTCAGCTCCTTGTGACCCTATGGACTGTAGCCTGCCAGGCTCCTCTCTCTATGGGAGTCTCCAGGCAAGAATACTGGAGTGGGTTGCCATGCTGTCCTCCAAACCCACATTTCCCATGGCTCTTACATTGCAGGCAGCTTCTTCACCACTGAGTCATTGTGGAAGTCCAGTCTTCCGGGACCTAGCCCTTAACCCTGTGCATCTGATGCTAATTTCTGATGATTAGTGTCAGAATTGAATTGAATCGTAGGACACTCAGTTGATGTCCAGAGAGTGGGAAAATTGGTTCATTTGAAAGGAAGAAAACCACGTATTTGGTGTCAGATGTATTGTGAGTAATAATACATCTCACCCAAACGTGTGCAATTCAGTGATGTCGGCTGGCATTATGCTGGTTTATCACAGATTTGGGGGAATCATCTTCCCTAAGTTTCTCCCTTCCAGGATTTCCCTCCCATTCTCCAGCCCTCTGAAGCCTTGTTTCCTGATCTTCTGGCCAGAAAGGTGGGATTTCTCTTGGATTTCTAGATGTCCATTTTGCTGCCAGTTTCCCGCAACTGGGGCGACCCACTGGGCAAGGCATTGGGGGGCGGGGAGAAAGGTTTTTAAAAAATGGAAATGCTCCCTACCTTCTCTGGCCCTCAGCTCCCCTTTCTCAACTCTTCTGGACAGAAAGACAGGAAACCCACTGCTTCAACTCCACTATAGGTCAGCCCTCTGTAAGACACAAACGAAAAAGGAAGTAAAATAAGAGAGAGAAAAGAGTGCTACCCCCATACTCTCTGGCCCACAGGGATCCCCTTTTCTGGTCTTATGGACAGAAAGATAGGATTTCTCTGAGTTTTAGCTGTCTATAGTACTGATGTGCCAGCTGTACCAGGAGCCTACACTTAAGACCATGAGCAAGAAAAAGGCAAAAATATGGGAAATTCACTGCCATACAGCTCACTTCCCCAGGTTTTGACTTCTTTCCCCAATCTGCCTGCTTTTCTTGACTTTCCAAAGTTCTAATAGAGCTGCTTTTTTGCATTTCATCTAGTGTTTTTAGATGTAATCAGCAGAAAGATAGGCTTTAGTAGGCTTATAATTTGACCACATCAGTTCAGCCTGCTAGTTTCTCATTGACTCTTTATGTGACAATAATTTTATAATATCATTTTCTATAAAGAGTGGAAAGATAATCCAGTCTTTTGTTGATTTAAATGGTTTGCATTATTGATTGTTTAGGAAAACATTTCAGCTTTCTGTTAATATGTAAATTTTAAGAATGGCTATCAAGTGTGGGAAAAGTGCTACCAGATTGCTAGTTTTTTTCATCTAGACACCATAAAATGTCAGAGTTTTCACGTTTCTTTGTGCAGTAATTAATTAAAAATAGTCTTTGAATCAATAACAGTTATTACTCATTCTTGATGTCTTTGTTGCAGTAGCATATTACGAGTTTTATATTACTTTTTGCAATGTAATCATTCTGTGTCAAATCAAAGAGTTATAAATCCTTTTCTATTGTGTTCACATGATTCTTTCCTCTCATTAAGTGCATGATCAAACTATACAAAAGCCTATTCATCAGTTCTATTTGAAATATATCTCTTCCATTGGTTAATTCCTGCCTTTGGTGATGATTTCAAATCTTTTTTGTTGTTGTTACAAATACTTCTTGATGTCAGAATAATTTCTATTGGCTTAATTGCTTACCTTTTCCACTTTTGTTTCATATTCCATTAATTTTTATCTGAATTTTTTCTCAGTTTTTTATAAATAGATTTAAGGATGAAGAAAGATGGTCCCCTTTATATAATTCAAAGATAGTGACTGCAATTTCTTAAATATCATATAGAAACATTTTAAAGTGTCTTTCTACATTACAGTTATAGTGATGTATTTGCTGGGTGTCAATTTTTTGAATAAACTTTTTGGTTTACTTTTGTAGTGGGGGTTTCCTTCCAAATCTTTGAAAAAAGTATTTTAGGGCCTATAAAATTTCCTTGACCCGTGTTGCAAAGCTTGAGCAACTTTACAGTGGATAACCCATTGTATTACCCTTAGACTTTTTTTTAAATCCAAGTTGATATGTTTATGTAAAATACTCCATTTATGAGAGGAAACTGAAATGAAAATGGCTGTTGTAAAATGCCAACATGGTTAACAACTGTGGAAGCAGCTTTTTCTCTTATAGATTAAAGGAATAAACTGCACGTGGTATACATCCTGCATACTTATTAATATCTTTAAAGAGTGCTGGGAGCCCTTTTCCTCACCTATGTCTAGACGGACAATACTCCATGAATGTTTTCAACCACAGGTTACTATTTCCAAAAGTTATTTCACATTGTTGAATAAAGCCAAAGGCTGGTTTTCAGTTGGTGAAAAATGTCAAAACCATATATAGAATTTTCAATCACAGCAGTAGAGCACAACAATGGCCAACTAATCAGTGTCAGACACATCCGGCCCAGAATCTACAAAAATGGAGTAACATTTGGTTTCTGGTTTATTTATCTGTTAACCCTTCTATTATATATTTTCCCATTACTTCTTTTCATTCTTCATAAACTGTTACTCCCCACCCCCCCCCCCCAATTTTGGGCATTTTTCCAAGTTCTCATGCAAAGATGAATTAAATTTAATAGTTATTTCTAGGATTCCCATTAAATTTCTGTTATATGAATGATTATATTTCATCATGACCTCTGAAAGTCCCCTTAAAAATGCAATAACCTCAACTACTTCTGTTTCAGCACTTCAAAATAATTTGGAATGTTCTTACTCAGCTGGTTTTTGATTTATGGGTAATCTAAGAAAAGATAGTTGTCTTGTGCTCCATAGAATAGTCACAGCTTTTGAGGGCTATCAATAAATTCATTTAGTCTGAAAAACCATCCAGTGTAAGTAATGTCTGTCTTGTTGAAAATAATTTACAAATGAAACAATATTTATCATCTCTTTTTGCCTTGGGATAAACTAGCCAGAATCTCATAAGAGTGTGACTCTTTAGAACTTTTTTCAAAATATCTTTTTGAGAAACATCTCTCTTGCTCATTTTATGTTCTGTTTGATTCTATATAAATATTATTGGACTCACAATTTTGAAGGAGAATTTGTCTTTAATTAAAATACTGAGTGACATTATTACATTTTAGCGATAGGGCCATAATAAAAAAAACCACAGTTCTTATTAAAGTCAATAAAGTCATAAACATGAAGCTGCTGCCAACATTTGCTGACTATACAAACTGTATTTTGCTTGATTATTTTCTGTTTCTCCAGATTTTTCATTTCCTCTTTGGGAGTGCCCTGAGTCTCATAATCTTTATCTCTTCCACTGTCACTATATTTTCTTGCCTCTAATGAATCCATCCTTTTCTTTATGATTTTGGCATTTTTAGCATGTATTCCAAGATAATAAGAAATCTTTTGGTATTTTGACGCTTTTGTGAGTCTTCAGTTTAAATTTTTGGCTTCTAAAAAGGACACTTTCTTAATGAAAATTCAACTTTCAACTCATAATTTTACTCATCTGATGATTGAAAGAATTTTCCACAAACTGTCTTCTAGTCCATACATTTCAAACCTTGTTTCTCCTCCACTAACAAGCCATTCCCATCATCCAGATACCATTCATCTGGCAGAAGCCCCTGGCCTTTGCACCTTCGTATCACCAGGTCAAGTGAGTTGGCAGAAAGGGCAACTGAAGTATGCTGAGAGGTTATTCTTATCCTGAGATGGTTAGCAATAAGCACAGGAGTGGCTGTGAAACATGTAAATATATCCCACAAACAGAAAACACAGAAGAACTATACAAAAAAAATCATCATGACCCAGATAACCACGATGGTGTGATCACTCACCTAGGGCCAGACATCCTGGGAAGTCAGGTGGGCCTTAGAAAGCATCACCATGAACAAAGTTAGTGGAGGTGATGGAATTCCAATTGGACTATTTCAAATCCTAAAAGATGATGCTGTTAAAGTGCTGCTCTCAATATGCCAGCAAACTTGGAAAACTCAGCAGTGGCCACAGGACTGGAAAAAGTCAGTTTTCATTCCAATCCTATCCCAAAGCAAGGCAATGCCAAAGAATGTTCAAAGTACCAGACAACTGCAGTCATCTCACACGTTAGCAAAGTAATGCTCAAAATTCTCCAAGCCAGGCTTCAACAGTATGTGAACTGTGAAGTTCCAGATGTTCAAGCTGGATTTAGGAAAGGCAGAGGAACCAAAGATCAAATTGCCAACATCCAATGGATCATAGAAAAAGCAAGAGAATTCCAGAAAAACATCTACTTCAGCTTCACTGACTACCCTAAATTCTTTGACTATGTGGATCACAAAAAAACTGTGGAAAAATTTTTAAGAGATGGGAATACCAGACCACCTGACCTGCCTCCTTAGCAACCTGTATGCAAGTCAAGAAGCAACAGTTAGAACAGGACATGGAACAACGAACTAGTTCCATATTGGGAAAGGAGTATGTCAAGGCTGAATATTGTCACCTTGCTTATTTAACTTATACACAAAGTACATCATGTGAAATGCTGGACTGGACGAAGCACAAGCTGGAATCAAGATAGCAGAGGGAAATATCAATAACCTCAGATATACAGATAACACGACCCTTAGGCAGAAAACAAAGAGAAACTAAAGAGCGTCTTGATGAAAGTGAAAGAGAAGAGTGAAAAAGTTGGCTTAAAACTCAACATTCAACAAATGAAGATCATGGCATCCTGTCTGATCATTTTGTGGCAAACAGACGGGGAAACAATGGAAACAGTGACAGACTTTATTTGGGGGGGGGCCTCCAAAATCACTGCAGATGGTGACTGCAGCCATGAAATTAAAAGACACTTGTTCCTTGGAAGAAAAGTTATGACCAACCTAGACAGCATACTAAAAAGCAGAGACATTACTTTACTGACAAAAGTCTATCTAGTCAAAGCTCTGGTTTCTCCAATAGTTATGTATAGATGGGAGAGTTGGACCTTAAAGAATGCTGAGTGCCAAAGAATTGATGCTTTTGAACTGTGGTGTTGGAGAAGACTCTTGAGAGTCTGTTGCACTTCAAGGAGATCCAGCCAGTCAACCCTAAAGGAAATCAATCCTGAATACTCATTGGAAGGACTGATGCTGAAGCTGAAGCTCCAATACTTTGGCCACCTGATATGAAGGGCTGACTCATTAGAAAAGACCTGGATGCTAGGAAGGATTGAAGGCAGGAGGAAAGGGGGATGACATAGGATGAGATGGCTGGAAGCCATCACTGACTCAGTGGACATGAATTTGAGCAAGCTCAGGGAGTTGGTGATGGACAGGGAAGCCCGGCATGCTGGCAGTCCATGGAGTTGCAAAGAGTCGAACACGACTGAGCAGCTTAACCGAACTGAATGGAGGAAAGTCAGAAGGAAAGACACTGCAATCTTCACTGGTTGGAGTTAAAATATCTTACTTGGGAAAATTTTGCAAAAATATGTAATTTTGAGAGCACCATCACTAAAGTTCCTATCAAGAAGCTTTATTAACATTTTATTCCAAGGAGTCTTGACATATCAACCTCCTTAGTTTCTTGGTAAATCTGCCTCTGGACATTACTTCCAGGCTTTCTCCACAATTTCCCCAACTGCCTGCAATGTCTTGTCTCTTTTTCTACTCCTAGCAAATCCCTACTCTTCTTTTGAGGCTTAATTCAAATGTCAATAATTCCCTGAGAAAGAACTCAGTGTATTGGAAAGAATTCGGGCTCTGGTAAATGACAGAAAAACGGTTTCAATCTTAGCTGAGCCACATGTTTTTTTGTATGCCCAAAGCAAAGTACTAACATCTTTGAGCCTCAATTTCTTCATATATAAAATATGGAGAAAATATACATATCTTGCTCACTTGTAAAAATTTTTTAAATTTAGGATTTCATCAATTCTATTTTTTCTCATTTTAATATCTCTCCATAGAATATTGGGAACATTGAGGAAATGGTACATAAGAGAGGCTTTAAATTATTTTTTTCTCTTCTTTTAACACTATTTTATTATTTGAGTGATCAAAAGAACTAGATGAAGTGAATGAGGCATTTGCATCAAGTCCAAACTATAGGGAGGTGTCAAAAAACTCAGTAATCAACACAAACTTTATACTTGTTAAGATCAATGCAAAAAAAAAAATCTGTAATTAATAAAATGTCAAAAAAAATTTAATGGAATAAATATTGTATATTATTCCTATGCCTTAGGCTCCAATATGATTAGCATTGGTAGTGGTGATCAAATCTTGATGAAAGAATTTAGAATATTACTTTTTTATAACAATTCATAGCAAATTTAAATTATTGTTTTTATATTCAGCTGTTTTTGCACATGCCATCTTTCAACACCTCCAGTACTAATTTCTCTGGCATTAAACTTTGACCCTCCATAACAAATTATGAGCAAATTATCTTTTTTTTATCCTAGAAATATCGTTTGTGTTATTGAAAAGTAGGTTACTGTTTTGGAAATCAATTTCTATTAGAGATAAATTCACTCTAGAATTATCTACTCCATTTTTTTCCTACACTGAAGCTATTTAAATTTCACTCTCAACCTTTTGCAAAATGGCTCATTTCAGAGTATTTCAGAGATCTTATGCTTCCTTTAGGAATTCTATTTTATACCAGTAAGTTGTTCTTATTTTCCATCTAAATTATTTAGCCAAATTTATTTATTTGTCCTTATTTCTCTGAGGTGATTGGAGAAGGGCATGACAGCCCACTCCAATATCCTTGCCTAGAGAATTCCATGAACAGAGGAACCTGGCAGGCAGTGGTCCATGGGGTCGCAGACTGAAGCGACCGAGCTCGCACGCGCGTGCTGAGGTGATGGAGTGAAACGTGTCAAATAGTCTACCTGAGATAAGTTCTGTGATGTGTACTGTCATACACTGTGGGTGAACGTGTAAATCGGCCCTTGCTTAGGTCAGTTTTAAAATAACCACCAAATTTGAAATATGCCTGGCATATCTTACTTTTATAATTAAAATAATAATTTTTTACAAAGTAATTTTGTCCTGTTTTATCTTTCTAGGTGAAAGAGTACAAGATCCTTGGCTTCAAGGACCTCATACTTTAAGGATGAAGGCAAAATGAATAATGTTGGTCTTTATATATGGCAATATATTAAAACTGTTTCAAAGTGGGTTTTCATATTATAAATAGTAATTATAACCCATAAATATAGCCCACATAGAAAGTACAAGCAGAGTCTAAAAAAGTTTGATATTGCCATAATTCTACACTTTGAAATTAAAGATAATTCTGTGTTAATGTAAACAAATCCTCAAACTCAGAATAAATGAATTATTCACAATATTTTTCTTTTTTAATAATTTTGTTTATTTTTTGAATAGGTAGCACACACATATGATACAAAATTAAAAGATGCATGATACTGGATGCTTGGGGCTGGTACACTGGGACGACCCAGAGGGAGGGTATGGGGAGGGAGGAGGGAGGAGGGTTCAGGATGGGGAACACAGGTATACCTGTGGCGGATTCACTTCAATATTTGGCAAAACTAATACAATATTGTAAAGTTTAAAAATAAAATAAAATTAAAAAAAAAAAGTTGCAAAAGGGCATAAGGTGAAAATTGTCTCCTATCCTGTTCTCAGCACTTACAGGTCCCTTCCCTAGAAACAAACACTATTGCCAGTTCAGATATCTTTTGTGAATATATGGATATATTTCACTCACTCTTTTTTTTTTTTTGGCACATAGATTAGTTCATCCTATACACTATTAAGCATATATCTTAAGAATGGCAGTCTTTTTAATAACTGTGTTATATTCAATTAAAAGGATGTAGCATTCTTCATCATCAATATTTAGGTTGCTTCTGATCTTTTAACAGTTACAAGCAATACAAAAAAGCCCATAATCGTTTATATGCGCCATTTCTTTCTATGTCATGTACATCTGTAAGAAAGAATATTTAGAAGTAGAACTGCTGGGCTAAAGGGTCTAGACAACTATACTTTCAATAGATATTGCCAAATTATCCTCCATCGAGGTTGTACTAAGTTACATTCCCACCAGAAATGTCTTTCTCCCCAACCCTGGCCAACACAGTGTGTGATAAAAATGGTATCTCATAACACTGTAAGTCAAATATACTTAAATTTTTTAAAATGGTTTCTCATTGTAATTTTGTAGTTTTCTAATTATGAGGGAGGTAAGGAAATGGCGACCCACTCCAGTGTTCTTGCCCGGAGAATCCCAGGGATGGGGAGCCTGGTGGGCTGCCGTCTATGGGGTCGCACAGAGTCGGACACGTCTGAAGCGACTTAGCAGCAGCAGCAGATTATCACTTTATGTATTTAAGAGCAACATTTACTTTCAAAACTCATTACATTAAGAGCAGTCAATATTTCTTTCCAAATATGACTAGATTTTTTACTTTTAATGAAGAAAAGACTCCTACTGAGTTGTAACTTTACAACAGCTACCATTAAAATAAATGAATAAATACATAGAAACAAATAAATAAACAAACACTAAAACACCTTAGAATTTAAAGGGGTTTCCCACCTTTTCTGGAAGAATTCAAAAGTATATCTTTGGATTGTAGCAAAAATGTGAAATTTCACTAAGATTATTGAATTGCTTTTGTAGCCGTGATATTATTCAGTAATAAAAAAGTCAACTTCTGAGACTTAGGAATTCCCTCTTCTAATGAAAGCTTGTCTTTAGGGAACTTCTAACATTATTATTGATGAGTGACATAAGTACAGTTTAAATTCAATGCAATATCATAAATAGCATTTTTACATTGTTGCTAATGTTGCAAAACAATGTAAATAAATATAATGGAATGTCAATAGTAACATTTTTCTCTATTCTATGTCATTTCACTGTTGGTATTAAACCACTATCTTTTTTAATTTTTAAAACTTTTCATTAGAATGTAGTTGATTTATAATGCTGTCTTAGTTTCTGTTATACAGCAAAGTGAATCAGTTATACATATATCCACTCTTTTTTAGATTCCTTTCCCATATAGGTTACTACAGAGTACTGAGTAGAGTTCCCTGTGCTATACAGTAGGTCCTTATTAGTTATCTATTTTATATATAGTAGTAAACCATTATCTTTCAATCATTGTAGAAGTTAATCTTTTTAAATAAAATCTAGCACTTAAAAGGTATAAAAATCTTAGAACTCTTCTAGTTTGAATTGATAGTATGGAAATCACTTAGTATCTTAGAGTTGTAGGTGCAAACTATACTTTTTCATATCTTTTTAAGGGAAGGGAAAATTTGTTTTCTTATTCTCTACTTTCGACCCACCCCATCATCCCCAGCCAGAGAAATAGTTCTCTCAAGCTACAGATAAGAGATGCCAGTTAATCAATCTGGCTGGTCACTGGAGTGAAATATGTCACTGCCAGATCCCCTGATACCTTGTATAGTGGCACAGACTCCTGGAATTGAAAGGGAGCCGGCTCAAGGAGTCATTTAATCCAGACCTCTCTCTTCCTGCAAGGCTCTGCCTGAAATGTCTAAGACAGATGGTTTGTCCTTAAAATTCACCAGGGACAGAGATTCTACAATATTACTCTGGAGCCTTTTCTAATGTTTAATCACTATTACTGTCAGGTCAGTTTAAGCTCTTTCCTGAAGTTTTTCCTCTGCAGACATGGAAAACAGTTGGTCAGCAACCTCTTTATAATCACCTTTCCAATACGCAAAGACAGTTATCAAGGTGCCCTTCAGCCTTGTTTTTTCAAGTTTACACGATATATCTGCCATCCATTTTTAATATATCAGTATGTGTATCTCCATATCACTATTTTATCTCATTAAACATTTCGATTACTTTTCCTTAAACTCTTTTCATTTCTTTTATATCACTCTGAATTTAGTTTTATAGAAGATTCTATAATTATAATGTAGTTTTAAAATTTTTAATAATTATAGGACAAGGTAACTATGCTTTTGATTATTCACTAAATAAATACTTATTGAGTATTTTATGACAGCAAGAAAAAGAGAGATAAAGCTCTTGCTCTCATATAATATATATTAACAGAAGAAACCAAGAATAAGCAATTAAAATGAATCTATAATATAATGTTACTATAAGAATAAAGCATCTTGTATTAATTAGAAAATAGCTAGGCTGCTGTGATGAGTTGTTGTTGTTGTTGTTGTTTAGTCACCAAGTCCTGTCTGATGCTTTCGTGACGCCATGGACTATAGCCCGCCAGGCTCCTCTGTCCGTGTGACTTCGCAAGCATGCTAGAGTAGGTTGCCATTTCCTTTTCTAGGGGATCTTCCCAACCCAGGGATTGAACACGCAACTCCTGCATTGGCAGATTCTTTACCACTGAGCCACCAGAGAAGCCCTCGCAGTGATAAAGACCCAACAATAATTCAGTGGTTTGAAGAAGAGGTTTGTTTCTCCCCTAACAGTCCACCCTGACTGCTCTGGATCATTAAGAAGTCTTCCAGGGACTCCAGCCCTTCCATCATATTGCATCACCAAACCTTAGGTCATTGTCATTATTCTTATAGTATAAGCTGGATCACCCAGAGTTGCAGCCAGCAGAGAGGAGAAAGATAGTATGGGTGAAGCTATCCTAGGCCCAGAAGTGGCACATATCACTTGCACTCTGTTCCATTGAAGAGAACACAGTTACAGGGCCATGCTTGGCAAGGGAGACCCGCTAACTATGTGCTCATGAAGTAAAGGAGAATGGGTTTGGGGGGAGTGCCCAGACAGGGTGTTGCAAGCACTGCCGATGTTTCTCCCCAATAGCCTCAGATCCTGTTTTACCTGTTTATGTTTTTCTGCTTTCAAACTCGAACACTGGACTGTTTTTCAGAAGATGTCCTAGGAACACTGGAAAGTCTTAGGAATTTACTTCCCCCCTACTCTACCTCACCCAGGGGGCACTGATGTGTGCCACAGTATGAAAGACCAGCCCCCTTACCCTCTGCTATTAGGACAATCCTGAGGTTTAACTTACATTCCAGATTCCCCTGCAAATCACAGGCTGAACCTACTCTCTATCGGAGTTGGCCTGAGATTCATCCTTGCTTGTATGTCTTCTCTTTCCTGTCCTGCTTTCCACATCCCCTTCTTGGTTTCCCCCAGGAGTATTTTCTTAATGAATCACTTGCACATGAATCCTCATCTGATGGTCTGCTTCTAGGAAGCCTGATCTAAGACACTAGGTAAAGGGCTAAAGGTACTGGGTCATTTTCAGTGGCTTCCCATATAAGACCAACACATGTATACCTGTGGTGGATTCATTTTGATATTTGGCAAAACTAATACAATTATGTAAAGTTTAAAAATAAAATAAAATTTAAAAAAAAGGAGTATCTGGAAAAGTAGGGAATGACTTAACTCGCAGCTACCACTATTACTATGGGAAAAAAGAAAAACTAAAATGTGTATCTCTGTTGCTAGGGGCACATTCATATATATAAATTTAGCTTTTGTGATGTGGATATCTACAATCTGTTCAAAAAGTGAATGAATCTGTATCTTGTGTATTATCAAATTGAACTTCATAAAAGCAATCTTCTAAGTGGATCTTCGAAGATAAAGGGAATAAAATTACTAGAATGGACAACAGAAGTGCTCAGTGACACTTCAGCACTGGGTAACCCTCAGATACTTAAGAGTCTTTCCAAATACAGAATGTCATGGATTCTAAAGCACTGACTTCTTTTGGGGGGCCAAATATATTGCCTGTCATTGTTTTGAATAAGGGTAATGATTGCTGAACTATATGGAAAAGGGGGTGGGGGGTGTTGGGTGTGAGGAGGAAGAAGGACTGCAGAAGAAGCAACTGGCAAAAGATTAGCTGATTTAGTTTTGACTTTACTAATTGTTACCATCTATGATTCTCTTCTATGATCCTAATTAATAAATTAACACAGAAGTTTATGTTACACAGTAGTTTTATAATAATACTAAAATATGTAAATATTAGACTTGTGTATTGCAGAATTAATAGGTTTTGTATGAGTAATTAACCCAGCAAGATAAAATTTTTAAAAATAGATTTCTAAGTTAAAGCATCACCTTTGATAAATACAAAAATCAGGAAATACAGATGTTACTTAAAGTAAAATTCTCTTTCGCTCAGGCCCATGGCGCCAGCAGGATGGGCAAGTGTCGCGGTCTTCCTACTGCCGGGAAGCTCCGTAGCCACCGACAAGACCAGAAATGGCATGATACACAGTACAAGAAAGCCCACTTGGGCATTGCCCTGAAGGCCAACACTTTGGGCGGCATTTCTCACACCAAGGGAAGTGTGCTGGAAAAAGTAGGAGTTGAAGCCAAACAGCCAAATTCTGCCATCAGGAAGTGTGTCAGGGTTCAGCGAATCAAGAATGGCAAAAAATCACTGCTTTTGTACCCAATGATGGTTGCTTGAATTTTATTGAGGAAAATGATGAAGTTCTGGTTGCTGGATTTGGTCACAAAGGTCATGCTGTTGGTGACATTCCTGGAGTCTGCTTTAAGTAGCCAATTGTCAAAGTAGCCAATATCTCTCTTTTGGTTTTATACAAAGGCAAGAAGGAAAGACCAAGATCATAAATTTTGATGATGAAAGCACAATAGTAATAAATTTTCATATACCAAAAAAAGTAAAATTCTACAAGTTCTACCCTGTCAGAGCCCTGCAGACTCTTCTAAGACTCTGTGTTTTACTCATAGTTAAAATTGTATATCTATTATTGTGCTTATTTGATTAATATCTATCTCCACATTAAACTATAGATCCGCGAGGGCTACTTTTGATCATTGTTGTATCTCTAGCATCAAATACAATGCCTAACACATAATAGGTACTCAAAAAAATTTTTTGTTGATCCAAAGCAATTAATAAATATATAAATAAAAATAATTTATATTAAATTTCAAATAATAGAGTCTTTACCATCTAAAGTACCTGGTATAAGAATTCTCATACATTACTCTATAAATTATAGAAAATGGATAATGCAAATGATTCTTGTCCTTAGAAATGCAAATAAGTTATATACAACAGAATGCCATTGATTATTGCCCTATGCATAGATCAGTTTTGCATCATTTGCAAATATATTTTAGCTTTCCATATTGCCCACATGTATATGGTTCTTTGAATTCTTCTTTGAATTGCATGTAACATTATACAGTTTCCTTCATTAATCACTGCATTAAGTATTTGATAGGTCTTTGTATTTGTATGAGTCATGACTACTTTCTTCTAGAAAGTATGCTTTAACACCTTAAAAACATCTTAAATAAAGCTAATAGTCTATTTATGTATATGAAGATATATGAGAATAAACTACATGAGCAGTATGCTGGGCCTAAGCTGGAACTGACTATACTTCTTTAAAGAATTTTATTAGTCAAGCTACAAAGAGAGTACTAAAGGAACTTTTTTATCACTATTTTGCTTTTTATCACTATTGTTAGTTCATGTAACAAAGTACCAACACTGCACTGTATCATTCAGACTCTTCCCTAGCTTCCTAGGATTTTCATACTAGAGAAATATTTTACAGAGATCATCCGTACAAGTATTTCAAAATACTTGTCCTGGTTTGCAGTTAAATTTGTTCTTTTATTTTCTGTTTTCTTTTGTTGTCATTATTTTGCTCCATGTTATATACTTTAAAACTGAAGAATTTTCAAAATTGTGAAAAGAGACAGCTCAAACTTTGGAATTTCAACTCCATACATGTTTGAAGAGTGCAAAGGTTGTATTGGGGGTGGGCAGCAGGACTAAATTACATATGATTTTTTTCAAACAAATGCCAAACTGTATCTGCTAGTAAGTTTTACCTAGCTTGGAAACCAAACTCACATAGTATGAGAATGCCAGATATACGACAATAAATATTTTTGGCATAGTTTCAAAGCTACATAATGCCAGACATAGACATGTAAAAGTAATGGCAAGAACTACAAAGATTATAAAAGAAATAAAGTCACAGTTCGTAATTCATACGATTATGTTCAATAGCAGACTTAGACAGCTTTTCACATAATAAGATCCACATGTAAAAGCATCAGCTTATTTTACTCAGAAAAAGATAACAAATATTAAAATGGCTTTTAAAAGTAAAATTTTGTTGAGAGCTTGTAAATGTATGTTTGCGAGCTGAAGGAGAAAAACTTAAATTGTCTTTTTGTTTCTATTTAGATACCCAACTTCTGCTTCCCTTTTTGTAACACAGAACAATTGAATAAGAAAAGAAAATGGAGTTTTAAAGATTGGACTGTCTCTGAAATATTGTCACTGTAATCTGAATATTACAACTGGAAAAATACCATTCTTCTAAAATTAAATAAACTGTGTCTTGCATTTAGAGAAAGGATGAAGGAAATATAGTTGTCAGATGTTCAAACTCTGATTTGACTACTGGGTACAGATTGTAGGGCTCAAAGCCAAAGTTAATAAAGTAGTCCAAAGCAATTTCATTACATCCTCCATTGCAAGGTTAGTATCTCAGGCTGGTTTTTAAGTGCAGGCTTTCTAGCAACATTTTGTGCTACTTGTGATATCTTGTTTTGGACCTAAAGAACTCCAGCTAAATTGCATTTGTGATGGGTTTGATTTCCAGAGATAAAAGAAGCATACTTTTGTGTTTTCGTTTTGTTTAATTTATAGATTAGAAGTGGCTGGCCATCAGGGTGGGCTAATGAAAAGCAAGACTAAGGGGAAATGCTAGTGAAAGAAGGATGGAAGAAACCGTAGAATCTGAGATAAACTGTCAGTCCCTTAGGCAAGATAAGCCAGAACACCACAGTGCCAAGAACAACTAGCTCGGGTTTCAGTTCTCAGTCACAAGCAACACTGCGAACCGAAGTTCAATTTTTAAAAAGGAATTTTACCAGGATGGGAAATAATAATTTAGTAGGTGAACTGAAAATAGTCACATTTTGAGATTTCATAGTAAGGGCAATAAAATATTTCTTAAGACTATAGGTCTATATGGTATTGATTTTTTATTTTGTTGAATAAAATGTAAAAAATATTTTTGCTTCTTTTCAACCCAGTGAAAACTTATAATGTAGAATAAGTTATATGGCATCTCTTATCTACCAACTATTATAAAAGGGAAAAATGTTTTGCAGACATATTTTCCTTAGTTCCAAATTTTGCAGGAAATTTTTAAATACCCCTCTAGTGATGCACTATTTGTATTGAATACATGTGGAACGCACTGGTGGTGATGGGCACTCTTTCTTAGATGTGGGTGAAAACATTTGTTACAAAAAGACACTTTCAAACTGAGTTCTATCCCCATTTACACATGGATCCCTTTAATGGATGTTGAGAGACTTGATTTAGAACTTTTAATAGGCTCGTTTACATTTTGCAAATCTCTACCTTTGAAATAAAAATGCAGTGATCCACCCATCTGCAGACAATTAAGACCAGCAGCCAAGTATAAAAGGGTGGAGAACTTTTAATAGGTGTTTATAGATTGGAAGCATCGACCCGCTTTTAAATGAAAGAAGCCTAAGAAGAAATAGTAAGTGTTAAGGATAACCATGAAATTCATTTAACCCCCCAAGCAGAAGATCTGTTATCAAAGAATTGGCAGGATTCTACACCTTCCAACTTAAGGTTCTTAGCTTAAGTACTCAGCAAAAGTACTTAGAAAAGAAATATCTTATTTAGAAGTGTTTTGATTATAAATTCTTAACTGCTTTAAGGTCAAAAACACAAGCCCACAGGAAGACCGACAGTAAGGTATGTGATATAAAAACAAATATTTCCATAAAATCTTTGCCCTAGCAAAAAGGGAAATTCTTAGTAGGTTCAAGGTGGGAATTTAGGGAATAGTATTTTTTTACAGGAAGTACTGGTTAGGCGTTTTATATAGGGGTTCTGCATTTGTGAAAGGATAATTTGCTCTAAAATATGTGGGCAACCAGCCTAAATTCTCTAATTGAGTAGTTTGCTCATAACCCCAGGCCATTAGGTGAATGTAAACTGTTACAGGCTTAGTAAGAAAATAGTCCCATTAGGATTTTTGTATTTGTATGTGGTTGTGGGTTAGAGTAACTGTTTCCAAAATCATGGATTAATGAAAAGCTCTTTTTTCTGAGTTTGCAAATACCAGCTTTGAAATGCTCAAACTCAAATTAAGCCAAGGATTCTTTTTTTGCTGTTTTTTATTTTGTTTTTTACAGTTAAAAATTTTTTTACAAGATCAAGTCTGAGCTATAAGTTCCACTGGAAGTTATCTAAGGAAAATTAGAGATAATTGACTGGTTGTTAATAAAGGAAAACACTCAAGCTTTCTTTGATACTGTCATTCAAAAACTTTGCTCATATCCTAAAATTCTCCTCATTGGCCACTGCCAAAGAACTTGACAGAAAATGGGTATGACTTTTAGCAACTAAAGACTAGTGCAGAAATTCAAGGAATGTTGTGAGCATGTGTTTCATTTAGTACACGTGGGGTAGGTAAGCTCGGATTTCTGTGAAGGAGAAGACAACTTTATGTGCTGCTTCTTGCGTCCAGTCTTGGGCTCCTCTCTTGTAATGGATCCCTTCAGTTACATAGTCTACTTCTTTTCGTGTTCCAGGATTCTTGTTAACTCATCACATTGTTTCTTCCTAAGCATAGTATATTCGCATAGCAGAGCAAGGAAGGAACCCAAAAGAGACTATGTAATGCTCCTTTGAATCAATAACTATAAAACGCAGAAGAAATTCAGTCAAAGGAGGAAAATACCTGACCAAATATATTAAATTGACATATTCAAATTGAGATAATCTGTGTCTTGTTCGTGTCTCCATTTTCCCACTGAAACTGGCTCTAGTACTAATAAGCTTGTGGATGCTAGCTTTATATCAAACCTTCTTTTAAAAACTGAATTACACAAGACTTTTTCTTCACAATTAAATAAATAACAAAATCACAGAGCCCAATACCAATCTCTTAGGCCACCTGGGGCAGTGCTAGGTGTTTTCATAGGCTGGTTAACTTTTTACTGTCTAGTTTCCTTTTCGCCACTTAAAATGTTCCTATTTCAAAACATTATAACAGTACAGCCATATCACAAATATATGTTTGTCTAAATCCTTTAGTTGGAAAAATCAGAATGATATAATATGGGAGGAAATACAAAAATAAAAAGAAATCCTAAAAAGAAGATACCAAAGCAGAATTGTTCTGAAATAATAAGAAATGAAAAATTAAGCTCATATACAGGAGGATGTGAAGAAGGAATTTTAAGAGGGCTGTGCCCTACTGTGAAAGTACATGTAAACGCCATCCCTTGAAAGAATTCCAGAATAGTTGGATAGTTTTGAATAGCTTTCTTAAAAAATTTCTAAGAGATATAACAAAGAGATTGTATTTATTATCTTCTTTGGATTGAGATTGAAGCTAGAATACTTGAATAATAAATTCTGGACAAGTTGGGAGATGAGATTTGCTGAAAGAAATAACGATAAAGGAAATATAAATTGACTCTAGTAACAACCAAATGGAGAGAAAGGATTTATCTTCAAAATTCTTCCCTTAATTTATCATTTTCAAAAGTAATAAAATAATACTATAGAGAGGAAAGGCAGTGATTCATCAGATTCTTTCACATACCAGTTTACCAATATTTTTAATACCAGTATAACTATGAATTGTGTTAAGAGCAAAATGAAAATACATATGTAGGTATTTTCATGGACAACAATCCCACTTGGAGTGCCCAAAAGATGATAAAATGTTAATGAGAATTGAGACCTAACAGAGAAAAAAAAATCCATAAATATAAATATAAGGTTAGAAACTATTTGCATGTAAAGATGCTTCAAGAGGATCCTAGATGATTTTTTAGAAGATAGATGGGTGGAATTTCTAAAGAATAACTGTCCAATCTTTCTTAGTTTCATCTTGCACATAATTAATGAATATTTGTTAGATGAATGAGAAAGAGAGAAGAAAAGTAAGCCTATTACAACGCAATATCTATTTTGTGAGAAAGAAAATACTATAAATCTAAATATTTGCTCTTTCAAGTTTACTAAAATATATTTTTAAATGGATACATGGTAGATAACTATTAGAGTCAGATGAAGTATTTTCATTTTCTTCTCTTCTATAGGTTTGAAATCTTCCATAATAAATATTTAAAAAATGAAAAAGTGTATTCCTCAGGATTTGCAGAGTAAAGTGGCATATACAAATTCATATTTAGTAACCAAAACTTGGAGATTATTATGGAATTTCATCTCAAGGAAAGACTTGTTGGGGGAAGGGATAGCAACATGGGGTCTGCTCTGCCCAATGACAATGAAACAAGAAGGTGGAATGAAGCACGAAGGGAAGCCAGAGGGAGGGGCATGGCAGTCATTTCAAGCCTGGTGGCTATTTTAATATTACAAGACTTTGTTCTTCCGATGCTTCACCACCTCATTAACCTATATGTCATTCTGAAGCATTTTGCCATGCTCTGATGATTAGAGACTTGCTCGCTAACAACACAACATTTTAAATGCAAGCTCTTCCCTGGAGTTGTGGTGAATTAATTTTCAATTAGTTTTCATTAATGAACTTCATTTTATGGGTTCAATTGCTGTCCCAGCTTCAGGAAATCCAGCAAGTACTTTGGTGGGGTGGGAGGGGGCAGCTGGAGGAGTCAGGAATATCCTGGGCCCTTTGCATGAATCCTTACTTCACTTATCAACCAAAACAAAAAATTATAAATTAAACACTACCAATAGAATCCAGGCATCTTTTCTGGGATCTTTAGAGGTAAGTTTTATTGCTAGTTTCACCTGGTTTTTATCTCATACCCCAAAACCAGGCTCCAAGAAGGGGAAAAAATCGAATCTGAATAGAAAAATGCTCTGGGCAAGTCACTCATTCTTTCTATACCTTCACTTCCTCTCATGGAAAAAGGTTTAGTCCAGATTGACCAGATTCAAGAAATACGCACCTATAATAGTTGGCAAATGATCACAAACACATCTAACACAGAAAGACAAACCATGTAGTAAAACCAAAGTTCTTGGGTTGCTAATGAAGGACTAGTAGCCTGGGTAACGCTCCCACAGGCCGAAACTCTAGCTATTCCTCAGGGCAAGTGGGATGCTCCTATGCCCAAATACTATAAAGTTTCCATGGTCGTACCATTTCCATCTTAAGAACCTATAAGAGAGAGTTGTGATACATTCACACCTTGTAGCAGAAGACTTCACCTTAATAAAATTTAATAAACATTTTTTTCTTCATGATTTTTCTATAAAAATTGCTAAGTGGGCTGATAAATTAATCCTTTGGTGTTTGCTCTTAAGGAGGCACGTGTTTTTTTTAAGTACACTGGGATTTTAGAATTATAAAAAGGTATTTTATTCCATCTTATTTCTTTGACTCACAAGTAAAGCTTATTTCTGAATTAATGGAGTTAATTTTTCCCTTCACACATAAATGATTAATTATTCTTTTAGTAGGCATTTACTGAGTGCTAATTTAGTCATGATACCAGGATCTTCAGGATCATAATCTAAAAAACAAAAACAAAAAACTAGAAGACGGGGTTCTGTTCCAGTGAAAATGTAAAGTAGTTGAAATGACAAAAGAGGAATGTATGAAACTGTAAAAAGTGACAGAGCAGCAGATGAATAAGTGAAAATAATGGAGTCGAAATTAAAGGGAAAGTACCCAGGGATGATGACATAAACCTTAGTCGATGTTTAATTATCTCTATTTACTTTCTTCATCACAGTTTCTCTGTGTTACTGGTTATTTTCTTGTGAAAACAAACTCAAATTTTCGTTCTTTTTAAATGAGTAGTGTCTTATAGATAGAGCCATTTCTTAACATTTGGTTCCTTACTATGTAAGGATATAAGGATGAAATTGGGGATCTTATATAATGATGTAAAGAAAATGACTCCCCGCAAAGTCAGCAAGAAACTAAAAATGTAAAATACCTTCTTTTGTAAGTCACTGTTAAAGACCTGGAACATCACAGTACAGATTAGAATCTAGTCTGGAAAAACCAGAAAAATATAAAAGAAACAATAGATCGTAAAACTCAATTAGTGACGTACAGGAACAAAACCAACCCTCAAAAGAAATAGGTGACCCACCTGATAGTGCAATGAAGAAAAGAGAATTTGTCAAAGCACTTAGAGGTGTTTAATCTTTCATAAATTTATGTGTCTTTCACAAAATATGATGTATGTATTTTGTTATGAACTTAAGGTCTGGAGTCTGATGACAGCATAATAGGAAGAGCTCAGATTTTAGACTCAGAGTTGAATTAATACCACTTCTGACATTTATGAACAGGTTCTTGGACAAATATTTTAGCTTCTCTGAGTCTCAGTTTCATTATTGGTAAAGTATAAATAAAAATAATGCCAACATTATAAGGATTTTGTGAGGATTAAATGGGAAAATTCACATAAAATGTTTTGCACATGGTATTCAGTCAGTAAAAATGAACTATTGTTATGATATATGGAGAAGGCAATGGCACCCTACTGCAGTACTCTTGCCTGGAAAATCCCATGGATGGAGGGGCCTGGTGGGCTGCAGTCCATGGGGTCGCTAAGAGTGGGACAAGACCTAGCAACTTCACTTTCACTTTTCACTTTCATGCATTGGAGAAGGAAATGGCAACCCACTCCGGTGTTCTTGCCTGGAGAATCCCAGGGACGGGGGAGCCTGGTGGGCTGCCGTCTGTGGGGTCGCACAGAGTCGGACACGACTGAAGCGACTTAGCAGCAGCAGCAGCAGCAGCTATGATATATACTCAGCTAAACATTTGGAAGTAAGCAAAATTCTCTAGGTGGATAGAAAGTTATCTTACAAAGTCATCTCATTAGTGGAGTCCATAAAATATTTTTATTAAAACCACTAATAAATTTGGAGACATAACCAAATGAGAATTACGTGACTGCCATTACTTAGGTTGCCTGGTGATCAATTTAAAAAATTGAAGAGATGTCACTAGTTTCCAAATCTCAACTTCTGGCACAAAAATCAAGTATTTAATATTATTTTGCCTTCATAATTCCACAAAACACCAGATTATTAGGTTCTGCCTTTTGTCCTAAACTCCCCTAAGTTATATCAACAATAATGTACACGTCCTATGTCTTCCTTTGAATAAAACATAAGTGGATAAATGTGGTTTTATTAGGTCAACTGGGAAAATAAACTTCCGTGCAGCCATCCACCTGTTTTCTACATATTCCAATATGGGAAACGTCAACTCTCTTTGAAAGAACTGGTGTGAAACTGGTCTCTAAGTACATTTTTCTAAACTCAACACAATCATGCTTTTTAAAAACATGATACATGTTTTTTCAAGTATTAAAGGACTTATCCAGGGTTCTCTAATCTTTGTCACAATGTTATCATTAAATGAATGATTTTTGCTACTTTTTCAAGAAATAACCATACTTAGTAACTGAGTGTCAAGCAGTAATTCCAGAAAAAAGCAATGAGATAGAACTGAGTGAAATTCTAATTCTAATTCTGCAAGCTACTTTTAAAATAAAGAGGGTATGTGTGTGTGTGTGTGTGTGTGTGTGTGTGTGTGTGTGTATATAGCTGATTAACTTTGCTGTACAACATAAAATAACATAACATTGTAAAGCAACTATACTCCAATAAAAATTTTTAAAAATAAGCCATTTTAGGTACAAATAAACTTTTTTATGAAACAGAAATAGAGTCACAGATGGTAGAAAACAAACCTATGGTTACCAAAGGGAAAAAGTAGTGAGGGATAAATCGGGAGCTTGGGATTGCCATATACACACTACTATTTGTAAAATAGATAATAAGGACCTCCTGTATAGCACAGGGAACTCTGCTCAGTACTCTGAAATGACCTATATGGGAGAGGAATTTTAGGAAGAGAGTATACAAGTATCTGTATAACTGATTCGCTTTGCTGTACACCTGAACACAACATTGTAAACAACTATACTCCAAAAAACAAACAAAAAAAGGTTTTTAAAGGCAAAAAATCCACTTTACCTATATTAAATAATAGAATATTATTGCCCCCATTCTGGCCTAAAAAATATTAATTATTTTGTTTTCTTTTTTTGGAAACAGTAATATATGTACATAATTTCAAAAATTGAAAAGTTTGAAATGATATAATACCTCACTTATCTCCCAATTAAACTTACTTCTTAAATTGGAGGCACTATGCAGTCATGTATATTATAAACATAATTTTACATTAATTTTCCTGATAGAAACTTTTACTTCTGGCTTAATATATGTAACATATATTATATTTTGTATTATAATATTAGTTAATAATATAGTATATTAAATCAGAAGTAAATTAACAAATAGGTCATAAGTTACTGCAAGTCTCTTGTGACTTGTAGTTTTGAAGAAAACATCTAACATAAATACTCTATTGTACTGTAAAAAGACTATTAAGAGAAGTTCTAAAAAACATTTCGCTTAAGGTTCTATTTATATGAAGTCTAAAAGAGAACTGAGAAAAATACCATAAGCTCCCATTTAGCCAGACCCAAATAACCAGAATTCTTTGTAGTCATAGGCAATAATTCATGTTCCTATAGATGATCCTATGACTCTGCAGGATGAAAGTGCCTTCTGAAGCACAAAGCATTACAATTATGTACTGCTTGACTTAGTCTCACTATTAAAGTCATCGTATTATTTCCTTGAAACGTATGATCCAGGATTAAAAGTTTCATGTATGTGGCAATGTCTTTATTATTCAGAATATTAAATTAATCATAATATTTCATTATCCTCAATTTCTTTTAAAAAGGAATTTCCTCTTAGTTTAATGTGGAAATATGAGGACGTGTGGAGAAAAGGGAAGAAATCTTAACCTACATCACGTTATGAGTAAGACCTCTGTCCTCATTCTTGAGTTCATTGGTATTAATATTGCCTTAAAGTATGCTAAGAAACTTCATCTTATTTTTAGTTTTTCCTAATAAATTACGTATAATCAAACATTCAGATATTTTCTTAATATATTTTGATTCCATAAACACAAAATTTTAAATACCTATGCAATTATTTTAAATGATTAAAGTGCAACTCTTCAGATATTTTCTACAAGGAAAAGTACCCTCTGTAAATATAAGTTATTGTGCTAAGATATCATAAATATACACTGAACATTTATGGTACTTAATTTTATAAGTTAACAATTTAATGCCATTTACCAGGGCTTTTTTTTTTCTTACATAATTTAACTCATTTCTTCAGAGCTAGTTACGTCTATATTTTACATCATTTTAATAATTATATATTGTGCATGGTATGAATAACCACCTTAAAACCTCACTCCCTGAATCCAATTTAGAAGATAAATTGTTAACACAGAAAACTGTTTTTAGAGATTCCTATGGAAAAATTTTTAAATATTTTATGTATCCTTTGCTTTGAGTTTTTAAAATATTTGGAGCAGGCTAAATTGTTCCATTATTAACTATTAAAATTTTTGTATTTATATGCATAACATTAGAATATTTCTATTTTGACAGACACAAAGGAAAGGAAGCAAGGAAATGCACAATTACACCAGAAAGATACTGTGTCATCCAATACTCAAACACCGCAGGATATGCTAAGAGAGTCATTAAAACAGCATTCGGCTGTGTTCCATTGACATATGGTAGGCTTCCAAAATTAACAGAGTATTTTGCTGCCTACTGGCTTGTATCACAGTCTTGATAGTTTTGGGGGTTTTGTTTTTGGTTTTGGTTTTTGTAGAGGGGGGGGCATTTTAAATGTCTTTGTTTTGATAGGTACTTTTGAGAGCTTATGAATCATTAATCTCTTTAGATGTGTGATTCTGGTTAAGGAAACAAAGATCATATTTCTTCCGTTTTCTTTGCAATTCTCTCCTCTACTATGTGCCTCTCTCTCCTCCTGGTGCATTGGGGTAGCCTCTCTGTTCTCTTCCTCTGAGCCAAACTGCCATTTTTAAAATATATTTTAAAAACATATTCAGGAAGGTATAAACTTGTTTGGCTGTGGACTTCCCTGGAGGTCCAGTGGTTAGGGCTCTATGCTTCCCCTGCAAGGGGGCAGGGGTTTGATCCCTGGTTGGGGAACTAAGATTCTGAATGCCTTGCAATGCAGCCAAAACAAAAAGAAAATTTTTTAATTTATTCGGTTGTGATATCTGTTTCTCATGCCTGACTGAATAGGTTGTAAGTTCCCCTTGAACTTTCACATGCGCAGCAGCGTCTCCAATTTTGTTCAAGACGTATGGGGTTAGCTCTGCCTCCGCACACCCTTGACACCCACAATGTAACTGGAGTCACTCTTAACTTCAGCTTGGTAAAATATTCAGTTTATAGCCCAGAATGTGTTCACTTTATAAATTATATTTCAATAAAACTCCAAAACAAGGAGTGTATTTCTAAACCGTAAGGAAGAGCAAAGATCTACTCTCAAACTCCACATAGCCAGGTCACTCTGTAGCACTGTTTTCAAAATGAAATGAAGGTTTTCAGAGTCATATAAACTCAATCTCAATGTCCATGTATACGCTTTCTAAATAGTAATTAGGATATTCTGCGGCTTTGATAAAGGAGAAGGCCTCTTCCTCCAAATTTCCACCACCATCTGTGTCTGAAGCATCCATTGGCCATTTGTTATGCCAGTGTCAAATTTCTTTTTGAGAGTGTTACACGGAGATTTCTGAATGAGATGGCAGTATTACTTAGCTCCTGCTTAACCCCTGCTTACTCCCAGAGGGATCAAAGGGCAGTACCTATTTTGAGGTCAATTACTCTGTCTCTTTAGTTTAGAAAGATCTTAATTATGCAGTCTCCAAGACACAAAAGGTAAAGGAATTTTCCTGCACCCAAAATCACTGACACCACATGGTGAGAGATTCCAGCCCTGCCAAATTCTTCTTCAGTGGTGTAACACAACACAGCACAGGCAGGAATACCAGGCAAAGGATAGCTGGAGGGATATTCAGTTGAGTTCAGTTCAGTCGCTCAGTCGTGTCCGACTCTTTGCGACCCCATGAACCGTAGCATGCCAGGCCTCCCTGTCCATCACCAACTCCCGGAGTTCACTCAGACTCACGTCCATCGAGTCAGTGATGCCATCCAGCCATCTCATCCTCTGTCGTTCCCTTCTCCTCCTGCGAGGGATGTTAGTTGCCTTTAACTGATTTTCTGCCCCTGGAGCTAGGTGAAGATTCAGACTTAGCATGTTTAAGAATACACGTATTAGGTTTAGGTGGCCAGGATTCGAATTTCATACGTTGCTAGCTGTGTGACTTTGGACAAGTTAATTATACTCCTTTATCCTCTATGAGAGTTAATAACAGCATCTATTTCATAGAGCTTCAATGTGATGATGCATATAAAGTGTCTAGCCTGTGGTGAGCATTTGGTAAGTGTTAACTATTCATGCATTCATTCATTCAATAAACACTGAGCACCTCTACAAAGCATTTTATGGATGAGGAAACTGAGACATGGAAATCTTGGGCAGTCACCCCAAATTCCTATTGAAATAGGACTGGGACCCTGATGTCCTACTGTCTGTTTTCACCTCACCAGGGTGAGCTAGTCAGTCCTCGTAACGGGATATTAAAAATCCAACTTAGATTTGGGAAACAGCCAGGAAAGTCTCAAAAAATGAAATATTTCAAAGAAATGCCAAGTTCCTGTTTCAGTTTTATGAAACATGTAATGATTGCAAACTTGTCTAAAATGTTTTCATGAGCAGAACAAAATAAGACTGAGATATAAGTGTGATTTACAAAGAGAAAATGCCAACAGATCCTGAAGCCATACAAAAATCCGTCTTACTTTTGTTGTATGAGCTGAAAAATATGCCTTGTTGTCAAGTGAGGGCCTGGGATGTTTAGTTCTTGTGTGTATTGTCTTTATTTCTTCATATAATGAGATTCTTATAAATTTTAACCAATACTATATATAACATAAGAAATAATCAATAAGGACAAACAATGGGTGAAGGGAAGGAGGAGATGATTTGAACTGACAGTTTATTTTCTCAAATGAGTGCTTACTCCCAGAGATTACACAACAAAATGAAGTTATTATACTAATAGGTTAGCCCACATCCACCCTACCAAATGCTGACTTTAGATTCCCTATGGAACAAATACTACCTAAAGCTTTAATTTCCATATTACTACTACTGAATTGAAAATGTCAGGCCCTATAAACCCAAAATAAGTTAAGAATACATAAAAGGCTGGAATGAAATCAAATTAAATATAAATTTCTTCACATATTCTGATAGGAATCTAAACATACAATCAGATCAGATCAGATTAGATCAGATCAATCAGTCCTGTCCGACTCTTTGCGACCCCATGAACCGTAGCATGTCAGGCCTCCCTGTCCATCACCAACTCCCGGAGTTCACTCAGACTCACGTCCATCGAGTCAGTGATGCCATCCAGCCATCTCATCCTCTGTCATCCCCTTCTCCTCTTGCCCCCAATCCCTCCCAGCATCAGAGTCTTTTCCAATGAGTCAACACTTCACATGATGTGGCCAAAGTACTGGAGTTTCAGCTTTAGCATCATTCCTTCCAAAGAAATCCCAGGGCTGATCTCCTTCAGAATGGACTGGCTGGATCTCCTTGCAGTCCAAGGGAGTCTCAAGAGTCTTCTCCAATACCACAGTTCAAAAGCATCAATTCTTCTGTGCTCAGCCCTCTTTATAGTCCAACTCTCACATCCATACATGACCACTGGAAAAGCCATAGCCTTGACTAGATGGACCTTTGTTGACAAAGTAATATCTCTGCTTTTTAATATGCTATCTAGGTTGGTCATAACTTTCCTTCCAAGGAGTAAGCGTCTTTTAATTTCATGGCTGCAATCACCATCTGCAGTGATTTTGGAGCCCCCAAAAATAAAATCAGCCACTGTTTGCACTATTTCCCCATCTATTTGCCATGAAGTGATGGGTCCAGATGCCATGATCTTCGTTTCCTGAATGTTGAGTTTTAAGCCAACTTATTCACTCTCCTCTTTCACTTTCATCAAGAGGCTCTTTAGTTCTTCTTCACTTTCTGCCATAACGGTGGTGTCATCTGCATATGTGAGGTTATTGATATTTCTCCTGGCAATCTTGATTCCAGCTTGTGCTTCTTCCAGCCCAGCGTTTCTCATGATGTACTCTGCATATAAGTTAAATAAGCAGGGTGACAATACACAGCCTTGACGTACTCCTTTTCCTATTTGGAACCAGTCTGTCCTTCCATGTCCAGTTCTAACTGTTGTTTCCTGACCTGCATACAAATTTCTCAAGAAGCAGGTCAGGTGGTCTGGTATTCCCATCTCCTTCAGAATTTTCCACAGTTTATTGTGATCCACACAGTCAAAGGCTTTGGCATAGTCAATAAAGCAGAAATAGATGTTTTTCTGGAACTCTCTTGCTTTTTCGATGATCCAGCGAATGTTGGCAATTTGATCTCTGGTTCCTCTGCCTTTTCTAAAACCAGCTTGAACATCTGGAAGTTCACAGTTCACGTATTGCTGAAGAAGAATTTTGGCTTGGAGAATTTTGAGCATTACTTTGCTAGCGTGTGAGATGAGTGCAATTGTGCGGTAGTTTGAACCTTCTTTGGCATTGCCTTTCTTTGGGATTAAAATGAAAACTGACCTTTTCCAGTCCTGTGGCCACTGCTGAGTTTTCCAAATTTGCTGACATATTGAGTGCAGCACTTTCACAGCACCATCTTTTAGGATTTGAAATAGCTCAACTGGAATTCCAGTAAAATAAGCAGCCTCCAATTAAAATAAATTGATTAATTTTTTTTTAAGTGAAGACAAAACCAAGAAAAAGAGCGGGAAAAGATCAATCTTCAGGCAAAAAAGTTCAGACAGAAGGGAAAAGAGAAGCAAAAGGAAAACAGGTGGCAGTGTCCAACCAAGAGACTATAAGAAGACCCACTTGCAGGAAATGAAGAGACTAAAAATAAGGAGAGCCCAGCCTCTGATGAAGCAGAAGTGAAAGAAGCTAATTCTGATTAATATCACACACCCAGTCCTGTCAGGGGTCCCTTCTTGTACAATCAGAGGAATATTTTTATCAATTATTTTGTAAATGCAAGTGTTTTAGTAGCTCTAGAAACATTTTAAAAAAGGAGGGAATCCCACCTCCTCCCATTTTTTAAGTGTAAAATGCCTTTTTTAAAGAGGTGAAATCATTTGCTGGTTGTTTATTTTTTGGTACAACCAGAAAATAGTGGGATATTGAATATGAGAGGCTTTGATTGTCTTGGCTGTCAGCTTAACATTCCATAGATGGGGGGTAGCTTTTATATCCTATAACACAAAGCATACTAAATGGCAATTTGGAGTCAGTTGCACGTTTAATGTTTTGAACACTTCATATATTTTTTTTGGAACACTTTAAATTACTTCTCTTTCCGTATTGTTTTGGTAGAATTATTTCCTACAGCAAACCACTCACTCCTTGATCTTGGTTCTCCTGGCTAGAATTTTGTGCACTCTATAACATCTGGTCCTGGTAGTCTAGTTTTCCTAGTAACCTTGTTGATGTGCTGTGAATGATTGCAGCTTGAGTATGTAGTGTATATGATACTAAATTGTGAATCAGTGGGACTTATGATGTAACAGCATATCAATATTTGAAGATATTGGTACTTGATACCCTGTTAAGGAAATTTCACCTCCAAATTTTAAGCTAGAAAGTCACTGGAATAACTGTTAAGAGAAGAATCACAACTACATGATTTTTTAGATTTTTAGTATGTATGTGAAGAATTGTGTACAAATTGAAATGTCTGTGTACTGATCCTCAAAACAACCAATAAAAATCTCAATTATGGGGGAAAAAAAAAAACCTATGAGCCTGAGATCCTGCGGTTATATAAAGTAGGGGTCCTTTCTGCACTGGGAAGAACAGGATACTTACCTTCTCTAGACTCAATACAAGTGTACTTGAGACCCACCCATAAATTGCATACTTTTTAAAGAGCTAATTTACTTAAATTACTAAAATTATCTCTTCTATTAGGAATCATTTTTCTCTATATGAAGTAATCAGATGATAGTAAAGAATTTTGCAAGTAATCAGAAATAGTGAGTGACCCTCCAAATCAAGCTTGAGAGGACATATTGTCTTCATTTTCAAAGAGGACCTATCAAACTGATGGTGATTATGTTCTAAGATTGAGAGGACTGTCTCTACCAATAAGAATTTTTTCTAAACAGTGTTCTCCTGTAAATATGGTGTCTTGGCTTATTGCAGGCAGCTTGATGCAAGAAAAACATGAGCTTTGGTATCTCCCAGGCTATGGAACCACATGCAGAATGCGGAGCATCAGTTTCCTCATTTGTAAAACAGGAAGTAGGAGAAAGTGATGCTTACTTACATGTTTGCCTATGAAAATCAAATAAATATAGTCTATACCCATTACAAAGAATGAAATAATGCCATTTGTAGCAACATGGATGGACCTAAAGATTATCATGTTAAGCAAAGTAAGTCAGAAAGAGAAAGACAAATACCATATGATATCACTTCTATGTGGAATTTAAAATACAACACAAATGAACTTATCTACAAAGCAGAAACTGACTCACAGACATAGAGAACCACCCTTGTGGTTGCCAAGGGTGAGAGTAGAGAGGGAAGGGAAGGACTGAGAGTTTGGGATTAGCAGATAAGCTATTATATGTGGGATGGATAAACAACTAGGTCCTACTGAATAGCACAGGGAACTATATTCCGTATCTTGTGATAAACCACAATGGAAAAGAATATGGGAAAAGAATATAAGACTCAGTCACTTTGCTGTACAGCAGAAATTAAACACATTGTAAATCAACTATATTTCAATAAAATTATTTTTGAAAAATGCTGTTTAACCACTCAGTTGTGTCCAACTCTTTGTGACCCCATGGACTGTAGCCCACCAGGCTGCTCAGTCCATGGGGATTCTCCAGGCAAGAATACTGGAGTGGGTTGCCATGCCCTCCTCCAGGGGATCTTCCCAACCCAGGGGTTGAACCCAGGTGTCCCACATTGCAGGCAGATTCTTTACCATCTGAGCCACCAGGGAAGCCCAAGAATGCTGCAGTACATAGCCTATCCCTTCTCCGGGGGATCTTCCTGACCTAGGAATCAAACGGGGGTCTCCTGCAGGTGGGTTTTTTTACCAGCTGAGCTCCCAGGGAAGCCCAGTGAGTCTCATATAAAACAACCAGCCCTGCATTTGGCATATAAAAGACACACACTACAAATGCTCAGTGCCTTTTCTCCTCACCCCACCACTCCCCTTTGCTGTATATTTTGTATTATGGATTTAGCCACTGTTTGCAGATCTATTGCTATACACAACTCTTTGACTAAGACTTTGATCCAGAAAACCATATTCCTCGTTCCTTTGCATCTGGCTGAGATGTGAACTTCTCTATGTCTTATCTTCTTGCCCTTCTGCCTCAAAACTCCAAGACTTTTCTTCAGGCCCTCTTCAGCTCCTATCATAACTGTGTTTGTGTGTTTGCTGATGCTGTTTTTAATCTTATTATAATAATGGTCATTAAGCTGAAGTTATTTCTCTGTCCCAGTGAGTAAATGACACATGGGAATACTTCTAGGCAACAAATTGCCTTGTACTTAGACATTTTCTATATCCTAATTCTTGATCAATTCATCTTCCTTCTTAAAAACAATACTTTGTTCAAGCTAGAAGAGAAGTCAGAGGACATCCCCCAAGAGAGGCTGGTCAGCCAGTTAACAAGAGAGCCAAAACTGAAACCCAAGTCCCCTGCCTCATCCCATCATTATAAAGCGGATTGGCTAAATGATTTTAAAAAGCAAGTAACTGTGCTCTTTATCATAATTAAAGATCTCTAAAATGTATAAAACTCCCATGGTGAAGATTTTTATGGGTGACAGCACTTCAAGACCTCAGGAGAAAAGAAGTCATATTAATCCAAAGTTGTAGCAGCATTCGTTACTATTGTTATAGCTACTCAAACAATTGAGTTCTTTTAGTTCATTTTAATACTGTCTCTATTGGATTAAAGATGGTCACACATTTTTGCTAGCCCTCCCCTGGAATCTGGGCTGACCTTGCTGGCCTACCTGATCTATGAAATAGAGTAGAAGTAAAGTCCTAGGCCTTCTGAAGCTAAGTCATAAGTCTTGCAGCTTCTACCTTGGTCTCTTGGAATCCTCTTTCTGAATACCATGAGCTTGGCACGTAAGAAGTCCAAATATACAACTTAAAAACAAAATAATTCAATTTAAAAGTGGGTAAAAACAACTGGTGCACTGCAGGAGGCTAGTGAAGTGTAACTGTTTGGTTTGTTGGAATATACTGATCTGTGTGCCATTCTCACTAAGAGAGTCACCATCATGTCCAAAGACATCCAGTTGGCTCTTTAGATGGATGGGGTTGGGGTAGGGGGAGAGCTTTAAGTGAAAACAGTTTTTATGGTGTCTTGTAGTGAATTCTGTAACATACTTTGGCTTAGCTTGTGGCTCCTTTTGGTAAGAAATTATCTATAGTATGTTGCATTTGTATTTAAGTCATTCCATCTTTCACTCAGGATGAATGCAACAAGAGCTTGTTCACAGACTTTAGTGACGTGAGCACTGTTTCTCAGGAGTGACAAGTTGCTGATATGCAGAAGGGATGGGTGATGTTTCCTGCTTCTCATGATGCATGTTTCTGTATGTTAATGAGTTGTTGGGTAGCTATTATGGTACTAGAATGATAAACATGTACAAGGTCCTTCTGCAGTAAAACTGGTTATAACTTTTGATTCAAGTGTTAAAAGTTGGGGCTATGAAGTCTGACCACACATCACTGTGATAGAATGTGGGCTTTTTCAAGGGGTGAAGATACAAGTCTTAACCACAGTGTAACTTACGGTTTCCTTTAAAAAAAAAAAAAGAAAAGGCAAACTTGGCAGCTATAGAATACACTGTGTACATTTATAATAGCTATTTTATATATTGTAGTGTCAAAATCTTTAAATTAAATATTTCACATTGAAAAAATAAAAGTGGGCAAAGTACTTAAATACACATTTCTCCAAGGAAGATATACAAATGGCCAATAAGTATATCAAAAGATGTTCAACATCACTAGTCACTGGGAAAATGTATATCAAAACCACAACGAAACACCACTTTGCACCCATTAGAATAATTCTTGGGTTTTTTTTAAAGCAGAAAATAAAATGTTGGTGAAACTGTGTAGAAATTAGAACACTCACGCACTGCTTACAGAAATGTAAAATTGGTGCAGCTGTTATGAAGAACAGTTTGATGGCTCCTCAAAAAACTAAGCATAGAATTACCAAATTCTGTCACCCAGAAACAGATAAACTGTTTCAGAGCATGCTTCCCCTACTTGCTATCCACCTGATGGTTCTAATGACGGACCTACAAGAGTGGCATCAGTAAAAATACCACTCAGTCAAGTTTTAGGAGGTTTGGAGAAGCATTTGGTGGGTGTGCAATGCTGGTCCCCCTCACCTAGGGCAGAGACCACAACAATCTGCCTTCTACATTGTATCCTAAGGTTGCCGATAAACATCCTTTACAAACAAAGGCCAATTCAGTCATAAATTTAAAAGGTTACAGACTGCATTTTGTTTTCATTTGAAATTTAGTTACTTTTATTAAGTCCCACGGGAGGAGTAAATGTCTTAAAAAGTAAGATTACTCCCTTTACTAAAACGTCAATGAGCAAAGTGATACTACTTTTCCACATAAAATATTACTATTTGAGAAGCAGAATGATGAAAGCTGCTTTCTAATAACTTGTCCTAAAATTGAAAGGTGAGCAGGCTTAGCTGTACCCTGCTGAACTGGGGCCTGCTCCTCACTCTTCAACGGAGAGGGTGTCTGTTTGAGGCAAAAATGACTAGTACTACTCATATGCTATGAATAGGATGTTATAACAGATGCCAGGGGGCTGAGGCCTTTGTTCGTGTCCACCCACCATATAACATGAACAAGATGTGTGACTTCTCTGGAAGCCAGTTTCACCATCCGCAAAAATCAGCGCTCTGGAATCCGCAATCTAGGACAAGATACTTGAAATCTTGATATCCAGGCTACACCCCAGGTCAATTACATGAGAATCTTTGTGGGTAGGACTCAGTCCCCCAGAGTTTTTAAAATTCCCCCATACTTTTCATTAAGGCTGAGAACCACTGAAACAGAGGAATAAGACCTGGAGAAATCCTAAAAATTCCCTCCAGCTCTAAACATTTTATACTTTAGCTATTTTATCAGTGCCCTAGAAGAAGCTTGTCCTCTTTTCATGCTATGGCTCTTGGTCTCAAGAAGCATCTGAAGCATGCAGCAGCTGAAGCATCTTAGCACTGTACTAAGCACAATATTCATGAGTTCCGGGACTTCTATTCACACAAGTAAACTGCCTCGGAACATTCAAGGACCATAACGTGACAGGTCATTTGGATTTGTTCCATGTGGTCCTGCGTTAGAACTAGGATCAACGAGTGGAAGCCATAAAAATACAGACCTCGACTCAACCAAAGGAATAGCCACTAAAGAGGCTATGCTAAATGGATTGAATGACTTCTGGACAAAGTAAGTTTTCCACTTTTCAACATTTCAACACTTTCCTTTGTAGATTTTTACTCCCAAACTACTTAGAGATTAAGAACAAGGGGCAAAGATAGAATTTAAAGAATTCTGATTCTTTTGTTGTTGTTCAGTTGCTAAGTCATATCCGACTCTTTGTGACCCCATGGACTGCAGCACACCAGGCTTCCTTGTCCTTCACCATCAGTTGCTCAAATTCATGTCTATTGAGCTGGTGATACCTTCAACCTTCTCATCCTCTGTCATCTGATTCCTTAAGAGTTTGTTATTCCGCTCACTTACAGATAAGTCTCTATTTCCTACAAAATCATCAGGCAAAAAAAACATGAGAGAGAAGCTCTTCACTCAGATAAAATATAAGCTTCAACAAGTCAAGCACGTTGAGTTCAAATGGGATATGCAAAAGTTAGTAAGGTATACTTCACAAAACTCTGAGACAAAGTGATACTTGAAGCTTCTGCTCCAAGCTCAGTCTCCTCTTCTGCTTGTAGAGCTAGACTGGTGCCCAGAGTGCCAGTTCCAGCTAGCAGTCACTTGCCCAGGTGGGTTCTTGTCCCTTGCCATCCATCTAGGGAGCCCACCTACCCATGTGCTTTTGACTCTGAGCCTCTTGCTTTGACAGATGGTTTTAATTTCGATTTACAAATAATTTTCTCTCTGGGTACTATATCAGTCCGTAACTTATGTTTAACATTTTAGGTAATAGGCTGCCATTCATCATCTTAAGCAATTTACAGATTTAAAATTATACTGTATATATGCATGTATCTATAAGGAAAAACATGTGTGTTCTAACACAAATAACTTCCTGTTTCATGATTTTCTCATACAACATCCTGAAAGAGGAAGCCTCCAGTGAACTGAGGATTCCCCATACTCTTAGCACCATTACACCACACTTGAAGGACTGCACAACTCTATAACTTGTAGAAATGATGAAAGGCCTCCAAGTGCTAGGTGGGTAGTGGAACTAGCACCTGGATTACCTGGAATTGCTCACCTAAATCTAAGTATCTGTAATTTTCTGATGATTAACTTGAGTTGAAATCAGCCTTGAATATTAAAAAAATTAAAAAAAAAAAAGAAATCATCCTTGAAATGGGGATATTTCCTATATCTGTCTTTCAGTCACAAGTTATAAATCATCATGTTAGCTCACTGAGATCAGTGAGAACCAGGGAATGAATGGGAGGATCAGAACCCAAATGAGGTCATTGATTGATATTTGGTTGCAGTAAAGATCACAGAAATGGTTCTACGCCCAGGAAATTCATATCCTAGGGGAAACATAGCCACTCCAGGCTACTTTAGAACAATATGGCAAATAAAGTGATTTTAAAAAAAGATGTGTTCAAGGTGTCATGGGACCACAAAGGGCACCCTTTGGGTTGTCCTTAATGTGGGTTAAGTTGCAGAGTCTGGAAATCAGATGGAAGAGTTGATTACTAAAGTAGATCCTAAGTGGATCTTAAGGGAATTCCCTGGGGGTCCAGTGGTTAGTACTCAATGCTCTCACAGCCAAGGCCCCAGGTTCAATCCCTGGTCAAGAAACAAAGATCCCGCGAGCCACAAGCCACGGCCAAAAAATAAAATAAATAAAATGGATCTTAAAAGTAGGACTTCTATTGGCATGTAAAGAGAGATATCAGCATTTTGGCATTGAGTTGTGTTGTGTATGGAGGGGAAATTCTACTTTGGGAACAGAGCCATCAAGTCAAGCGTGAGTGAGAGATGGGGCTGGAGAAGACATGAGGGGCCAGATCACAAAAGGCTTAAATACCTCATTAGGGCATCTGGGCTTTACCTTGTTGGCAGGTGAGAGCCGTTGTTGAGTCTTAAGCAGGAGAATGACATAGTCAGATATGCCTTTCAGATAACTCTGGCATGACTTTGTAGAAAATTGATTTCAAGAGACAAGACAAGGGGCAGGCAGTAGTCAGGAGACTCTTGTATTAATCCAGAGAGGAGATGATTAGGGTCTGAACCTGAGTGTTAGTAGTTAGGGGAAAAAATAAAGTTGAGAAATACTACATGGTGAAATTGGAACGCTCACAAGATGGTTAGGCATGGGGAGTGTCCAATAAGGGTGGATTAGGAACAATCAATTTCCATGCATCTACCTACCATCACTTTCTAAGAGAGGTCTTTCTTGGCCACCCCCATAAAAACTACAACATCGTTCTTCCTAACATTCCCTATCCTCTTTCTCTATAGCTTTTTGACACATCATACAATTCTATTACCATCTATCTCCCCCCATTATTTTATATGAGGGTTTTAAGGGCAGAGATCTTGTCTCTTTGTTCACTGCTGCATCACCAACACCTGGAGCAGTCACTGGAACCCACTGTGGGTTCAGTAAGCATCTGCAGAATGAATGAATGCACAAGGGTAGCACTGAGAAGCTGAGAAAAAGAATGTAGGAAAAGGAACAAACTTAGAAAAGAAAATGTTGAGTTCAGTCTGGGAATTTCTGGACCACTCCAGGGAAGGCTCTGTAGAAAACATAAAGCTCTACAGAGTCTCAGAGTGTTAGATCTGACAGATGCCCCAGAAGACTTCTATACAGTTCCTTCATGTAGGGAAGAAAGAAACTGAGGTCCAAAGAAGAGAAGGGCCTTGTCCATGGCAACACTAACACTAGCCAGATACTGAGCCCAATGCCCAGCCTCCTGCTCCCAGCTCCCAGGCCTTTAGTGTTGTGCCTCACATTGTCTGGTTTCTGCTGATCAGAGAGATGCCTAAAAATCACTTGTCTTTGACCTTCAGCCAGAGCTTAACCAAACAGTTAAATGACTGTTTCTTTAGGGCCTATATGACCAGTTGTTTCGAGAAAGAAAACTTTGAGCCTGAACCAAATATAGAAAGATCTCGTCATGGAGGGCTCATCTCCCCAGGGATCCTACCAGGCTGAAGCTGCCTTAGCAGCTGTGCTAAAACAACAGACAGCTTTGCCTCTATGCCTCACACCAGGCAAGAGGTTGCCTGAACCACTTTTATTTAATATTTTTAAATAGAAGCATAATTTACACACAGTGAAATGTACAGATATTAAGTGCACAGGTCATGAATTTTGACAAACATATACACCCCTGTAACCACCACACCAGTAAAGATCTCTCCTGCCCTACTCATTCAAAACCCCTTCCCAGAGGCAACAATTTTCCTGATTTCTAGCACTACTTCATAGAAAAAATGCACTATAGATTCTTCTATAGCACTATAGACTTTTACTTGGTCTTTTAGCATCATGTCTGTGAGATTCAGCCATGTGACTGCTTTTATCAGTAGTATTTTCCTACATATTGCTGGGTAGTATTCCATTATACAAATATACCACACATTGTTTATCCATTCTATTAATACATATTTGGGTCATTTCTAATTTCTGGCTCTCATGAATAAAGCTACTAAAAACTTCTTGTTTAAATCTGCTTATGGACCTATGTTTTCATTTCTTTTAGGTGAATATCTGGAAATAAGATAGCTGGGTCATAGGGCAGGTATATGTTTAACTTTATACAGAACTGCCAGATAGTATTTCCCAATATGATTTTACATTCCCACCAGCAATGTATAAGATTTCATTTCCAATTACTTCATATCTCCACCAATATGGGTATTGCCAAGTGTTTTCATTTTACCCACAAGAAAAGTCAAACAAACACAATACTTTTTCAGTCTCTGCTAACACTTTGGAATATTCTATTATTATGGGGAATTTTATACATTCACTAAAGCATTAAAAGTACCCATTCCTCAGCTTCAGTAATTATCAACTCATGGCAAATCTGATTTCATCTCTGCACACACCCATCCCCTCCTGCCATATTATTTTGAAGCAAATTCCAGATATCATGTTACTTCATCCATAAGTATTTATTATATATCTCTAAAACATAGGGACTCTTTTTGAACCTAAAACGCTTCCCTGGTGGCTCAGATGTTAAAGAATCTACCCGCAATGCAGGAGACCTGGGTTCAATCCCTGGGTTGGGAGGATTCCCCTGGAGGGGGTCATGACAACCCACTTCAGTATTCTTGCCTGGAGAAGCCCATGGACAGAGCAGCCTGGCAGGTTACAGTCCATGGGGTCCCAAAGAGTCAGACACGACTGAGCGACTAAGCACAGCACAGCACAGAATGCTATTACATTTATTTTTAAAACAGTAGCACTTTAATATCATTAAATATTCGGTTAATGTTGTTGCTCAGTTGCGAAGTCGTATCTGACTCTTTGCAACCCTATGGACTGCCGCAAGCCTGACTTCCCTGTCCTTCACTCAATGTGCAAATTTCTAATTGTCTCAACAACGTCATAAATTTTTTGTCTTTTCAAACCACAATCCAAATAAATATACATATTACAACCAGCTAATATGTCTTTTGAGTATCTTTTAATTCAAAGGTTCCTCCTCCTTTTCTTCTTTTCTCTGCAATGTTTTTGTTAAATAAATTGGATTGTTTGTCCTCTCAATTTTCCCACAGACTGGACTTTGTAGGTGCATTATTTAACATATTCCTCTGTCCTTTCTATTTTCTGTAAATTATTCTTTGGATCTGGGAGCTTAATCATATTCCATTCCAATTTTTTTTTTTTTTTTTTAGCAAAACCACCTCATATTTGAATTGTGTCCTTCCATCAGGAGGCACAGAATGTCTGCTGTCTCTCAACACTGTTGAGGCTCAATGCCTAGATTGTTCATCCATTTGTAGATGCAAAATGGTGACATTCCAATTCTATTGTGTCTTCATATATGTGTTCAGATACTTGTATAAAAAGAAACTTTTTCATCTACGTTTGGTTAGTCCATGGTACAATTAATATTAGAAAGCAGAATAAATCATTTCACTTTATTTACCAATTTTTAAAATAATGAATTCTCTAGCATTCTTCAATGATAACCAGTTTGAGACTTTTTCTGTATCATTAGGATGAACTCATATATTTAAACATATGTGCTGTGTTTCAATTCATCACACTTATCATTTTTGATGATAATTTTTTTCTGCCAATCAAATTACCTAGTCCACTGACAAATAGCTTTGAAAAGTATTTTTATGCTTCAAATGGTTTTTATTTTCAATTTCATACATGGCTGTCTTTCTAATTCAAGTAATTACACAGTATATGGCACTGCCCTCATTAGTAGCTACACAGAGCACGCACTCTGTCCTGGCCTCTTGTTTAAGCTTGTTGAGGAGAGTTCTCCTGTCATGGATTTAGTTGTGCTATCCTGCAGTGCAGCAGAGACATCCAGAAGACTCCTAGAACTTGGGCAGCAAAGCAGAGAGGTGTTGACTACGGCCCTGAACCTGACTACTTGGGTTCAAATCCTGGCCTACCTGTCAAGCTCGGTGAAGTTACTTTACCTCCTTCTGCTTCATTTTCCATACCTGTATAACAGATAGTAGTAGCAGTACCTCAAAGAAATGTTATGACGATGAATGAGCTAATAGATTCAAAACACCATTTGCCTGGCATTCAGTGAGCATGCATTAAATATACAAACTTATTACTGCTGTCAGCATTCAAGCTGATTCTGGGTTTCCTTTAGAATTCCCAGTCCTTCCCATGAGTGGAGATTTCAGATGCAGATGTCTGAAAGACCCCTTGAACTCCACTCTCTACTGAGGAGAAAATGCATCAGTTAGTAAGAGGCAGTTGAACAATGACATGTACCAACCTTCGTAAGACATGAGAGGGATAAGTTATGCTCTCACTGTACAATCATTATTTGTTTTATCATCTTAACTCATTTTTTCTGGGGCCTCTTATGGGCCAATTAGAAATATCTATTTTGATAAAGACTTTAACTTCAGAGAACACTTTCGCCCATATTACATCACTTGGTCCACTCAACAGTCCTGGACAGAGGCAGAGTTTATTATCCCTATTGACAACCAAGGGAGCTGGCAGTGACTTGTCCAAGGTCACAGAGTCAATTACAAACACAGCAGGAACCAACAGCTATATTTTATGCTCTTTTACAGTAGCTTGAGGCCAGTGTGGCCTCCTCTTCTCATCATTTGATTTATTAGTTCAATAACTATCTATTTAAACATTTATTTATTTATCAGGCACTGTTCTAGAACTAGCATGTTGTTGATATAGCAGCAGATACAGCAGTAAAGAGGAAAAAAACACTTGCCTTTTTAGAGTTTACTTTCTAGTGAGAGGAAACCCAAAACAAACAAATAAAAACATAGCATGCCAGATACTGATCAGTGCTATGGAAAAACAGAAAGCAAAGAAAAATAATGAGTGTAATAGAGTAATAGGGAGGGGTTACAGCTTAACTGACTGGTTAGGAAAGGCCTGACTGAGAAGGTAGCCTTTGAGTCAAGTGAGGGAGATAAGGAAGGGGCCTTGTAAATATTTGGAGAAGACACTACCGGGCAAAGAGAAGTGGCAAGGGCAAAGGCCCTAATTGGGTGGCAGATCTGGCATGTTCTTGGAACAGCCTGGAGGTAACTAGCTGCAGTAGAGGCAGCAAGAAAGAAACTGGTGTCGAGATCAAATTGTTTAGGGCTCTGTAAGTAATTGTAAGTCCATTAACTTTTATTCTGAGTTAGATGGGATGCCACTGAAGGATTATTACATAAGCCTTAGTAGGAAGAAAGATCAATATAACACATGATAATCCAGCAATTCCAATCCTAGGTGTTATGCTCACCAGAAAAGCACAGCTATGTGCACCAACAAACACGTACAAGAATGTTCATAGCAACAATATTCAAAATAGCCCAAACTGGATATATAGCTTAAATGTCAAACAAGAGAACAGATAAATACACTTTCTCTATGGGTGCTATATTTCAACGATGTTTATTAAAAAATAATAATAATAGCTGGTGACTCCAGCCATGAAATTAAAAGATGCTTACTCCTTGGAAGGAAAGTTATGACCAACCTAGATAGCATATTCAAAAGCAGAAACATTACTTTGCCAACAAAGGTCTGTCTAGTCAAGGCTATGGTTTTTCCAGTGGTCATGTATGGATGTGAGAGTTGGACTGTGAAGAAAGCTGAGCACTGAAGAATTGATGATTTTGAATTGTGGTGTTGGAGAAGACTCTTGAGAGTCCCTTGGACTGCAAGGACATCCAACCAGTCCATTCTAAAGGAGATCAGCCCTGGGTGTTCTTTGGAAGGAATGATGCTAAAGCTGAAACTCCAGTACTTTGGCCACCTCACACGAAGAGTTGACTCATTGGAAAAGACTCTGATGCTGGGAGGGAGTGGGGGCAGGAGGAAAAGGGGACGACAGAGGATGAGATGGCTGGATGGCATCACTGACTCGATGGACGTGAGTCTGAGTGAACTCCGGGAGTTAGTGATGGACAGGGAGGCCTGGCGTGCTGTGATTCATGGGGTCGCAAAGAGTCGGACACAACTGAGCGACTGAACTGAACTGAACTGAATAATCATAGCATGAACAAATGAAAGGTCTGTGATATCTACCCATGCTCAATGATCGATCACCTACTATTTCAAGGCACTGTTAGCCACTCTCAATTTAATTATTGTATAAACTTTCTATTTTTGTAAGCATATCCTTGGGGAAGAGGTCTTAGTTCTGTTGATAAAGTGGTAGCAAGTTCATTGTCCTGAGAGCAGAGATCTAATGCTAAGCCCATCCACCCACCTGTAGTCCAGTAATCAGGTGAAGATGACAGAAGGCCTTTAAGATAAACACCTCTTCTTAAGAGCTAAGATCTGAAAACCTACTCATGCTCTTAACAAATACTTTCAATGAAGCACACCTCAATGGAGTGTCTTTATCAGAAAATATAATCAAGAATAGATCATAAATAGCTATAATGAAATGTAATGTAATTATATACTTAATGTAAGTTTTTAAAAATTCTAGTTAATTGAGAGTAGGCTAACTTACCAAAAGATTTCACCTTTCCTCAACTGACTTAAAGTCAAATCATTTTGCCTATTAATAGACCAGCCATCTATCTGGCATTTAAGTTCCATCTTCTAGGAGACAGGCTGACAAAGTTTCTTTTATTTAAACTAAGGGATATATAGAGCAGGTCATTAAAACCATATCCTTTAAGTCAGACTATATTAAAGCCAAATTACCTTAAATATGGCATGTTTTAGTGTTATGTTCTACAGCTTTCTTTAATGTATTATATGTGAATACTTGTAGAGGCTCATAAAATGTGCATTACAAAGGCAGGAAAATTTTATCCCTAAACCAAAAATAAGGTCATGATAGAACCAAAACTCAGATAGGTAGGGGAAAAAACAGAAATGACTTTGGAAAATACTCAGGGAAATGAGAAACTCAGAGCTTAAAGCAAACTATAAACCACAGCTTTCTAATTCTGAGATGATAGTGGAGAACATCTGTTTACCTGTAAATACACTGCCACTTATGTGAGCGAGTACATTTAACAGAACAACGCATTAAGATCATTGAAGGATGACATGTTTTGTTTGCAGTAATGTATGACTGTACAGCCTTTCCAACCAGCACTCATGTCCAACATAACCGAGGAGCCTGGTGCGCCCCTCCCATTACATCCAATTCTCACTGTTCAAAGTCTGTGTCTGGCAAAGAAAACAAAGCTGCCCTGGATGTCCATGTTGTGAGTTCCAGGACCACAGAGCAAATAGAAGATTCTCCTTGGAGATATTTTATGCTGAGGAGCCACAGAATCTAAAACCAGGAAAACTAATAGTCTAATGGCTTTGAGTTTTTATAGTTATTTCAATCATCATTTTAAAAAGACAGAGCCAGAGAGAACTTTCCCAAACACCTTGACTAATAAATTGTCAGTGTTTAAACAACAATTACATTATGAAATGGAAATTAGCTGTTATGATCAAGCCATATGGCTAATATAATTGATGGGTTCATATTTTTAAGAGGATGGAGAGCACAACCCAAAGAATAACTAAATAGATTTTACAAAGTTAACTAGAGATGATAAATTCTATTTTGTTGGACAGGTTGGGGTTTTTATATGAAGACTAGAGAAAGAAAAATCTTTGTTACCTCTGATTTTTAATAGAAACCATGAATTTAAAAATTTAATAATTTGATTAATTTCAAAACCCCTCACACAAAAGGAAAATTTGCACATATATATGCAAAATAGATAGGCTTCCCAGGTGGTGCTAGTGGTAAAGAACCCACCTGCCAATGTAAGAGACAGAAGAGACTCAGGTTCAGTCCCTGGGTTGAGAAGATCCACTGGAGGAGGGCATGGCAACCCATTCCACTATTATTACCTGGAGAATCCCCAAGGACAGAGGAGCCCGTCGAGCCACAGTCCATGGGGTCGCAAAGAGTTGGACACAACTGAAGCGACTTAGCATGAACACACATGCAAAATAGATACACATTTATGTGGAGAAAAGAGACATAAAATGAGAAGCAATACAAATATTCACTTTGATAGTTGAAAGCATGAGAAAAAAAAATAGTTTTGGATTTTCTCCCTGTTTTAAAAGTACACTTCAGCATATCTGGAGTAATTCTGCAGTTTTATCATGTATGACTATGTTTTATCTTCAGCCTTCCTCTAAAACATGACAATTTCCTGCATTGATACTTGAGAAACTAAGATGTGTTTGCAGAAAAATATCCCCAGGCTCGATGGGGACCCGTCTTGAGTTTTAAAGTCGCAAACTGGGCACAGTTGTCCCTTTGCATCTGAGTGTCCTGAACCCCCCTCTGAAACTGGATTGAATTTTTACTCCTGTTGATCTCTCAACCTGAGCAAAAATAAGCCCTAATCAATCAGTATTGGAAATGTATGTTGTGGGGTTTCTCCTCTTTGTTTAGGTTTTACTGAGGGGGGGTTATTATTGCAGTTATTGCTTTCAGTGAATTGTTGGCTCTGTCTTCCTGGAGTGCCAGTATGAAACGCTTCACATAATTTCCTTTAATTTCCACAAAGATCCTCTAAAGAAGCATTATTATCATCATCCCCATTTTACAGGTCAGGAAACTAAGAATCAGAGTGTAGTGAATTTGCCATTGTAGAGTAACAGAGACCAGAAGACAGATTACTTCAAAGCCCACATTATTTTCACTGAGCCATTTGCAAAGAGAAATCTATCCATTGCTTTTCTGTGCCCTTTGAAATGAGTTTCTGGACGGTGGGAGCGGCAAATGTTGCCTTAACTTTTCAGACAGGCAGGGGAATAGAGTGGGAAGGAGGTGTTTCACAACAAACAGGGAGAAAAGCACACAACAGGACAGAAAGGCACAAAAACAGAAGTGGAAAGGAATTTTTCTCAAATCGGTTCAGTCAAAGCAGTCCTGGCATTATTAAGCCCACCGGCCTACATTTGAGCACCCACTCCTCTGCAGCATTTCATATTCACAGATCCTGAGTCCACTGAGTCTCATCGTGCCTGTGTGTTAGCGTAGGAGACACAGGATCTTGAGTTTACCCTGATTGTGTGCTTAAAGGGAAATGACATTTATCGCCTTCTAAAAACAAGCTGCATACTACTTTTTATGGGACATGAAATAACTCCAGAAGTCCTCAGGGCACCACCACCCCCCCACCCTTTGAGGTAGGACTATTATTTATTTCCATTACACAGAGAAGGACACCAAGAAAGGTCAAGTAAGTTGCCCAAGGTCTCAGAGCAAATAAATGATCCAGGTGAAGGTGGAGGCTGCAAACGTGTCCAAGTGTTCCCCCGGGACCGCTCTCAAGGCCACACTGTTTCACTGGCGCTCCCCTTAGGGCTGCCCTGGACGGGGTCTCGGCGCCTCCACTAATGGTGGAGCGGAAGGTTGAGGGAGGAAGATGGGGGTGGGGTGCGTACTCGAGGGGCAAGCGCTCTTTCAGGGACTTAAGCCTCAATAATCCAAGTTTTCGTTTACTAACGAACCTTAGAAAAGCAGCCAGACAGAAAATCTGGGCATCGCCAGAGTCTCAACTTCTGCTGACCCTTTGCCATGCTGTGGAAGGCGCATGTGGACGCACCTGCCTCCCATAACCGCTGAGGCCCTGCGGGCGGTAAGTTTCCATTAGCAAGCGCCGGGCATAAACACCGGTGGCACGTTGTCGAAAAACCAGTGTCCCAGCTCTTTGAAAACGCGAGGCCCCGCTCTCCTTAGAGCAACGTCTGAGGGGCCACACTCCCCAGGAAATCTCCGGACGTTTCTGGGCGTCCCCGGAAAAGCTTTTCTAACCGCCACTCACTGTCCCCGGGTAATAGGCTTGCGCGGCCAGAGGTTGGCGCGTTTACCACCAGGGAAAACGCTGCGGGCGCTCCCCGCCCAGCCTGTCGCCGGGACAGCCCGGCCCCAAGGGCTCCTTCCGGCCCTCCCTGGGCGGCTGCCGAGACCTTGTCCCCACTCGGCGCCACAGGCCGAAGCCCGACTCCTCCGACCTTCGCTGTGCAACTGATTATATTGCGAAAGGCGCAGAGTCCGGGACCAGGTCCAAAATTTATGGGTCCAGCGGCGCTCCCAACAAGCCCTCGGCTGTCTCTGAGTATGTGGCTGCGTACTTGACATCTTCTGGTTACTGCAGGATAGGAGCACGTCTGTGACCTTCTTTAGTTTCTGTTACTTCAAAGAAAAAGGGAGAGAGAACCAAAGGTGGCTGTGGGACCAGGAGTGACCATTGGGTCAAAAAACAACGTTTATTTTCCTTTCTTTTGTCTTAAAAAAAAAAAAAAATCTTCTGGCCACACAAGGCCGCTAGCGCTCAAGGACAGAATTGTGCGAGGTATGTCAAGCTGTCGATGTGCTCCAGGCCGCAAGCCTGGTAGCTGGTTGAATTGACGGACCTTCCTCACCTGAGGAGCACCAGGATCGGGTCCGCGGTCTTGTCCCCCTTCAGGGCCTGCGAGGCCCGGCTCCGCCGGCCGGGGAAGAAAAGAGAGAGCCAGGAAGGGTTCTGCGCACTCCGGTCGCCTCGCCTCGCCGCTGCCCCCGCGGGAACCTGAACCCTTTGTAGAATGACCCAGCTCCTGAATCCTGACCCGCGCGCACGAGTTGGAGAATGGACAAGCGGCAGGGCACCTCGCCACTTTAAAGGCCAAGTCTCTGAGGGTCTGGGCCTCTATCTTTTCCCCACGCTCCGGGTGTCTTTGTCCCCCAGCCACCAGAAACCACGTGGGCCCCCACAAGCTGGGGAACGCTCAGGTTCTACCTGAGCTGGGGAACGTCCAGAGTTCTACCGGTCACCCGCCAAAGAGGCGGCAGGGACTCCAGGAACACAAATGAGGTCCGCCACTTCTCATTTTTCAAAATGTGAAAGTTTCTAAGGCACAGAGTTCATATGGGTTCACTCGTCATGATAAGCAACAACGACCTACTAAGGAGACATTGGTAGGTAGAAGTTCCTTAAGACCAACCAGGAGCAAGTCTGATTGCAGGCTTTCAAGAGTCTCCTTTTCCAAGAGGGAAAATTAAGGTTTCTACAGAAGAGTCTAGAAGCTTAAGCCTGCACTTCCTTGGCACAGCCAGCGGCTCCAGCCTCCTGGGTCAGCATCTCTTCCTCACCTTGAGCTCTCTCCATGTCCCTACGGTCCCCTTGGATTACTCATTGGGCTCCCCAAGGGCAGACTCAGGGTCCCCTTCTGCCCGGGGGGAACAACGCTGTTCCCAGCCTGGTCGCCAACTCCATCTCACCCCCGCACCTCGGGCCATGGTGCTTTAAGAATATCATCCCTTCACTTGATGGGACTACCGCCCATCCAGCTGTCGTTGCCGGTGCTAGCAGCCCAAAGCCCCCGGAACCCTCAAGGTCCTGCCCACCTGCCCTGTGCAGTCAGCAAGCAAGCGCGGCCCCAGTCCTCCCGTAAAGATCAAAATCGGAATCGAGGCGAAGACCGGAAACATAGTAAGGGGGCTCACACACTTGAGCGAGCCCAGTCCGCACCTCCAGCTGGCCTTCTCTCCTGCCTGCAGGCGCCAGGGATGGGAAGAAAAATAACTACAGTGTCTATCATTTGCTGAACACTGAAACACTAAAGTTTACGTGCCCAACAAACTTTAAAAGTCTATTTTCTCAAAAAAGGGTCCCAACAATCCAAATGAAAGAAACCTAATATATCCATTTTACAGATGAGAAAACTGAAATACACAGAGATTAATAGACCTGAGCTCCAGCAAGGAAGAGCCTGATATCCTGCTCATTTAATTTTAAATAAGATCTGGAGATTGTTGGTACCAGGAGGCAGAATGTGACCTGCAGGGCCCAATTGGGCTCCCTGAGCCTTTGATTTTCCCATATCACCCACCAACAAACTATAGGGAACCACCAACTAACATTTTCAGGGACTCTGCTGGAGAGGGGGTGGGGAAAGGGAGGCAAAACCCCGCTGAAGACCTCATCCTAGGGACAGACTCATCTCTGGATTCTGGTCTTGGCTTTCTAGGTTTGAGTTGTATAACCTTGGGGCAGGTTGCTTAACCACTTCCAGCTTCTGTTTTCTCAGCTGTAAAATAGGAATAATTGGTCATAATGCAGGCAGGAAACTCTTAAGATCCTTGTGAGGATTAAATGAAATAAAAGACTTACTTTTTCGTCTTGTTTTCCCTTCAGTTTCCCCATGCTTAGCATGGTGTCCAAGCAGGACATAGTTATGCTCAAGATAAGGTCTTTCCCCCTGTTTTGTCTAAGGACCTCCCACCCTATTCTACTGGCTACCTGACTGGGCCCAGGCACCAGTAGAAATAGGGGATCCTCCTTCCTTGACCTCAGGCCTGGATCGGGCAAGGTTCTGGGGCAGAGCATTCCATAGACTGGGCTCAGCCTTGGAAGCTCAAAGAGCAGTGAGCAAGAAAGGGTGAGGGTAGCCAAAGGAGGGAGTAATGCCGGGTCCACACACTCCCCACTCTTCCCTGTGAACCAGACTTTAAGGACAGGCCCTATGTAGTGTTTGCATTACACATACTAACTCATACTAACTCAATCTTCCCAACATTCCATTACAGTAGGACTATCCTTCTTCTATGGATAAGAGAATTAAGGCACAAAAAAGACCAGTAACTTGCCTGTGTTCACACCACCAATGAGGGACAGAGTGGGGATTCAAATCACTAGGTTTTACAGTCTCCCAATTTGGGGAAATGTCAGCAGTGGGAGAAGAAGACTCTTGCCAGGTGAGGAGGCCAGTTAGAACCTGACTCTACAAGATTTCCCGATAGTGCCCTTAGATCCAGAGGCTTGCCAGTGACAAGGCCCAGAATAGCTGTCCACCCCCAAACCTTACCCTCCCTTTCCCCTGCCCTGCCCCTGCCCCCAGGAGCCACTCCCCACAAGACCTGAGGCCTGCCACCTTAGAGACCTATCTTCAAATTGCAGCTCTGTCCAGTCTTATCCCCAGGCCTGGACCTACCTTGGGCTTAATGGTTCCTGAGTCTGATGCTACTCCACCTGACCTCTGAGCTGCTTCATCATCAATCTGTCACCATTCTAGGGGCCTCCTGGGTCCAGGTCTCTCAACTCCATGTTCCTAAGTCTCTTTTCTCTGCTTGGAGATCTGGTCAAATTTCTAGGAAATCTCTGCCCTCTCATCCAATTTTCTCTCATCTGGATGCTTCCTGGGACATCAAGACCTGTTCAATTTCCAGGCCATATCTTTTGTATTTTTGGGGGGGGGGGGTGAGTAGGGGGTTGATTCTTAGTTGATTCTTAGCTCAAAGAATTTGGGGCTATGTATGGTGGATCTGGAGATAACTGGGCCCAAGGGAAAACCTAGTGCCCCTCAACCCCCAGTCCCTCTGAAACTCCCTTCATAGTACCCCAGTTGGAGACTATACCCAACTGGACCCTGACTGTAAGTCACTGCCTCTGACTTAAGGGAGCAGAGGGAGCCCTGCCATCCATTGCCCTCTGATTAAGGGTGACAGTTAAGCCCAATGTTTCCTGACCCAGGCTTTCCTCAGCATGCCCTATCCCTCCCATTAGCTGCCCTGGGCACTTCAGGAGCCTTTAGCCTCTTCTCTGTTCCCATCATTTATTCATTTGTTCAGTCAACAGACATTTTCTGAGCTTCTGTTCTGTGCAGATCCTTAGCTAAAACCCAACACTTGGTCTGCCTGGACATCCAAGGCTAAAGGAGGAGAACATAGGAGTGGGGCAGGGGGAGCAGGGTGGGGTGAGGGGTAGGGGGCTGAGGGGAGGAAAGAAATCAAAGAAAGCAAGGTGGCCAGGGAGGTGACCCCAGGGTGAATAGGAGTTGAGGGGCCTGAGAAGCCGATTAGGGTGTTCCTGGATGACACTCTGAACCTAACTTCCACATGGCCTCTCTGGACAGCCTGGTGGTCAGAAAGGAGGTGGGAGGGGCTGCAAGCCCACTAAGCACTTTCTGGAACTGGTCACATTCCCCTTGGGGCCACCTGCAGTTGGGCTGGTAGAGCTTTGTCCGCCATGCTTTCAGAGGTGGCCTGTCTTGGAGGAGGCCACAGACAGACTTTGCCTGCCTGTCACCGTTCCCTGACCCAGGCATCTGACTGGTGATCAACTTTTACAAGGCACAAATCCCTGCCCCCAGGTGACAGACAGTCAGCAGTCCTGGTGGGAGTGACAAGCCTTGGCAAAATGAATGGGGGAAAGGCGTAATGCAAGCGAAGACCAAGTGCAAGCAGTCGCTACGGAGACTGCAGCCTTAAAGCTTTTTCTCCCTCATTTCCCGTCTCATTTGCGTCTCCTGGCTTGGTTCCTCAGTCCAGCCCATTTGGAAACCGCAGAGAACACCGCTTCCCTAGGTTAGCGCCGTTGACCGCGTGACTCCTCGTCCAGAGGCTCCGTCCCCCAACTCAGGGAGGGTGGGAAGGATCCCAACCTAGCGGAGGGCCCCATGGCGACCCAGCGGGGAGACCCCACCCCTAATCCCACTCCCACCTCATGCAGCGACATTGGAGACCCCGCCCCTGCGGAGCTGTCTTCCCCTGCTCCCGGCTTTACTCCCCCTCTCCCGGCTGCCCTCGCAGAAACGCTAGACCACCCTTAGGTGCCTTCGCTCCCGGTCCTCCTGCTCCATGT